>NW_019720589.1:766053-880638 GCF_002891405.2 Cryptotermes secundus
AGCAATAGCAACAGCAGCAGTACTGATGTATGGTATGAGGAAAATGTCTACAAGTACCTCGTAGCTCTCATGGATCAATTTTCTCCATAATTTATCATCATTACTTTCCTGAAGCCTGGAAAATACGCGTCATCTCACTTTTAACATTTCTTGCCAGAATCAGTTATCCATACACCAGATGGTGGCCCACACTTGACACCTTCAATAAAGCATCTCCAAAAGGAAATTGCATGGGAATAGACAATCATCATATTCATACTGATTCACTGACTTGCTTTCAAGGGATTCAACTTTTGAATAAAGAATTAAATTATTAGTCTGAAACATGTTAGGATTTAAGTAGTTACTATAGGATTCTGATGGTGGTGTATAACACACAGAGATATTGGGTTTTCGGACTTTATCCATCGTCCTGGTTTTAAGATAACTAAGAAAAACACGACGTTTCGGAAACTGGATCTGTTTCCGTCCTCAGGTGACGGAAAACACCTATTCTGTTGGGTCCCTTAGAAAGAGCTAGCCTCAGTCTTTCTAAGGGACCCAACAGAATAGTGTTTTCCCTCACCTGAGGACGGAAACAGATCCAGTTTCCGAAACGTCGTGTTTTTCTTAGTTATCTTAAAACCAGGACGATGGATAAAGTCCGAAGTCTCTGTATGTTAGGATTTTACCACTCATGCTAGTTAAATGGGGAAGAAAGTGTTCTTCGTACTTGAATTTTTGTAATAAAGATGCATTTTTCGTTAATGGAATATGCTATATTTTGCCGTTCATTCAATGGTGAACATCACTCCAGCAGGTTATAGTGGGGACATGATGGTAAGGTTAATGTTTGCGAGGTGTTTACACTAGGATGGCTATCATTGCTATGAGGGAAAGCATCCATAGCACTCATGAGACTGAAAGGAGGGCCAAATCTTGTTGTTACAGATGTGAAAATAAGGACAAATGTCATCAGAATTTTACCAACCAGTTCAGAACAAGCTGCATCTATAACTGAAATATTTCAGTTAATTCGACACTGTAAATGTTACTGCCATTTATGGAAAAGGTAATATTTCAGAAATTTAAAATCACTTCTGTTGCTAAACACTGAGATTCCTTTATGGACTGAATGTAACATAATACTGTGCTATTTTCTCTCTTGCTTTCTGCATCACTGCAGACAGTAAGTTCAGTTTCTTCTGCTGCTGCTTCTCAGCTGCTTCTCACTTTAGTTTTATTTATTTCTTGTCTGACCAGACAGCCTCCGTTCTGTCTTGTGCTAGAGGATGTGATTTTTCCTTCCAGTTCTGGCCCTGATCAGTAATTTATGCAGCTGCTGTGACTAATCTAAGTGTCTATAGCTATGAATATTTTGCATATTTATGCAGTAAGAATTCATAAACATTGAGGGAAACCAAAATCTTGTAAAGTTACTTCTGTACTAAAAATGATAATGCTGAATATTACGCTCATCTTACTAGGATGGCAGTATGTGATAATATACATTGTATCAATTCATTTTTTATAAAACATGGCATTGGAAATCTGTTTCCAAAAGTGAGGAGATAATGGAAGTTACAATAGGGATGAACAAGGTTTTGTAACTTAAATTTATTACCGAATGTCATAATCGATTTAATTTCACTCCTACTCGGGAGGTGCAGATTTAAATCTGTGCCTGGAGACAGCCTATCCTGGCTGATGCTCTTCCGTGATTTTCCTCAGCTCTTCCAGGCGGATGTCTGGAGAGTGACTCAAATTAGGTCACGGCAGCCGCCATCTTTTCATATTCTTTCCAATACGTTATTCAGTAATCATCCTATAATTTGACTTTATATAATAAAACCCAATCAAAGTTTCGTCAAATAGCCATAAACAAAATAAACTTCTGTTTATACGAATATTCATTTTCGTTATTAAGAAACATTAGCATCCTGACTTTTCTTTAGTAATAAAATTAAAGAGCCACTGGAAATATTCAGTGTTGGAGTTGGAAATGACAGTTGTTCAAATGTAATTTCCATTACCCCAACAAAAATTCCACCCAGGACGCTTTTTTCATTTTTTGGAAAAGGCATATAAGCTGAAATTTCAGTTTCACAACCCATATGAAAATCCTGTCAACTGCACTCGAATTAAATAATGACTGGCATGTATTGACTGCAGCTCAGGAGATATCCTGTGGACTGTTGACCGATGTGAACTCCGCTATTTGCTAACTCTGTCCTTGGTATACTGTAATTAGTTACGTATCCATTGTTGTATAATCTTTTCGAGAGATGATTTCTGAGGATATTTGTGTAGGTATGATCTAAAAGTTTGTGCCGAGAGTATATTAATAAAATTACTGGCCTTTTGGACATTATCCACCGTCGTGTTTTTTGTCTGGAAACAATGTTTCGGAGACAGGACTTTGTCTTCGTCCTTGAGTAAAATCCTACTCAGCTGGGGTCAGTCGATAGAGTTAGTCCCTATCTCTAGAACACGAGAACCAAAACAAGACAGACTATATAAACCAAACAGCATAAACCATCTGAGGCAGTTAAGACAATTTGTGCTAGGCTGTAACGAGTACATGTAACTGTGCTAGAACCTTTTCTTAACTACCAGTTTACATGCCACGACATATATATTTTAGGTATTAGTGACATATACTCGTATTTTGATGTTAATCCCTTTCTTCGATTCTTACACTGTATGGATGTAGGGGATGCTGTAGATGTTTCGGGGGTACACGCTCCATCCATCTTCAGAGTCGAAGTGTGTAACATGGGTGTGTTTGTGTTTCGATAAACAATTGGTGTGATGGAACTCATCTGGACCAGTCGGGACAGTGGACCGGGAAAGCTGTGTAAGTGGCCCTCATACCTCATAGTTCTTCGAAGCAGGATCTTATATATACATTGAAACTCACCCACCTTACACACTTCCATCCTGAAGATGGAGGGAGCATGTATCTACGAAACATCCGTGATGCCTCCCACATCCACATGGTATAACAATCAAGTAACTAAATTGGGATCAACATTAATCTCTGCAAAAGTCCAAAATCAACAATCTTCTTCTTTTTGAACATAAAATTAAGTTATATGGGTGAGGGAGCAGTTCCTTGAAAAGTATGAGTAAAGCCAATGATGGAATACTTGGTTCATGTGTACAACCAAAACTTCAGATTTTGTGTTGATAAAGTGCTCTGAATAATGAATTAACAGCAGGGAATCCCAGCTAGAGAAGTGTCTCATTACTTCTCAAAGGGGAGGGAAATTTTAATATATTCACTTTAATATAAATCGGCTTATAGATATTTATTAACTCGTGTGTGGGCATCCACACACAAGAGTTAACAACAACAGGGGCAAGGAACAACATACAAAAACGAACAAGTAATAACACAAAGAAAGGGCTTAGGAATAGAAGCAACACACGAACCCAAAGCCGCAACATATGGTAGAACTATACCATTTGGGCAAAGTGGACGGTGCCCTTAATACAGATGCAAGAATTATATATTTTTAAGAAATTTCAAACCAAAATCAAACTAGAAAGTGAGTGAAATTAATCAATGCAAATACATATCGAATGTGCATCAAATGAATTACACAAGAAGCATCACAGTTGCAAGTGTAAAAAGTAAGTGAGTATTTTATACAGTGCGACAGTTTTGGCGTAGATAAAGCATCTTATGGCGGCCGTTTGAGGCCAAAACATGTCGCAAGGAGGAGAAATAAAAGTGAAAATAGTTGCACTGAGGACTGAATATACTGTGCCTGAAAGTTCTTCCAGAATTTGATCCCTACCTGACAATTTATAGCTTGTCAATTTTGCAATAGCACTTTCAACCTCGAGAGGGCTAGGATCAGGTACTAACGACTCAGCTGTATCTATTTCTGTCTGCCTAACATCACTGACCCTATGTACATTCAATAACCCGGAGAAGTACTGCTTCTACCTATTCAAAATGTTGTGGGAATCTGCAAGCAGATCACCATTTTCATCCTTCACTAAGTTACTGCTAGGCTGGTAATCCCTCATAAAGTCATTTATTCCTCTATACAGGTCTCTAATATTTTTGTTCTTACTGTCCGTTGCGAGCTCATCAATTTTATCTTCCAGACATTCCCTCTGTTTGTTCCTGAAATGCCTGCTGGTTTCACGTCTTATATTGTTCAGATTATCCCCATTTAACTTGCTTGGATCCTGTAACCACTGCAATTTGGCTTGTTTCGTTTGGTCTAATATTTTTCAGCAACTTCATCGAACCATGGCTTATGCTTCTTCAGTTCATAGTAACCTAGACTCTCTTTGGCAGAAAATATGATATTCTCTCTAATAGTTTCCCAAGCTCTATTAATATCCACCTCACTGTCTAAGTTTTCCAAAGTTGTGAACCTATTTGAGATTTCAACATGATACTACTCTTTATCCTCTGCCTCGTTTACTTTCTTGAGATTGAACCTCTTCATATAAACTCTGCACGTTGTTTGCTTATTCACTGCCAGTCTTTCCCTAACTTTTGCCTCCACCAGGTAGTGGTCAGTATCACAGTCTGCTGCCCTGAATAACTGGACATCAAGTATACTTCAATGCTGTCTCCTGTCTATCAAAATATGGTCACTTTGGCTATGCACCTTCCCATCAGGAGGTATCCAAGTAAATGTGTGAATGCTGAGATGTGGGAACATTGTGCTTTTGGCAGCCATATTTTTGGATGTGGCAAAGTTTACAACTTTAACTCCATTACCATTACTAATTTCATGTAAACTCTCATTCCCAATTGTTGGTTTGAAAATGTCTTCCCTCCCTACTTTGGCACTGAAATGTTCTAACAAAATTTTAATGTGGTATTCAGGGAATTTATTGAATGCATAGTTTAGTTCTTCATAGGACCTGTCCTTCATATCACAAATTTTATCTTCTGTTGGGGCATGATCATTCAGAATGATGATATCACACCAGCGACCTCTTAGTGTTATGTCTGACATCCTATCACTAACAAACTCTACCCTCTTAACAGCTGATATGACTCTCTTATGTACAAAGAAACCTGTACTTAATTCATGATTCTCATTCCCCGTTCCATAGAAAAGTATATATATTCACCTGCTGGTTCAGTGCCACCTCTGTTTCATCTGACCTCCTGCTCTCCCAGTAAATCTATATTATATTTTGATATTTTTTTCCGCAAGTTTTATGAGCGAAACTGCTCTGTACAGACCTCTTACATTCCACGTACCAAATCCCATGTACATTTTCCTTAGCTTTGATTGTTTATCCAAACAATCCGACCAAATTCGATGCCCTTTGTGACATTTCATAACAAGTTCATTTTTCTACGGTGAGGAGTTGTTAGCCCCACGCCCAACCCTCAAGCTGGAAGACCATCACATGTTGGCTGTCCGCGGCTGCTTATTCGATATATACGCAGCTACCCTGCATATCTAGAGGTCGTCTCCTCCATCCACAATCTGAGGAGCGCCATGCCATGGTTACAAGAGACCTACCTAACATTATATTACTTTTTTCATGTCAGACAGCATAACAGTAATATTTCATAGCTTATGTCTTAAAAAGGCTTTGTTCAGTTAAACTGCTTCCAACCAAGGATCAATACTAAGAACTGAAAAGTGTCATTTATACTTGCAAGGATGGTGTGACCCCACTGTTATGCAGCCTTACAGCTTCTAGCAGTAGAAATTAGGAACAGGGTATTAAATGAATTAACAGTGATATAAAAGCACTAGCTTCTGGAATGTGACGCCGTATAGTCTGGTACACAGTGAAGATGGGATCTCTAAGCTCTTCCGAAACTTCGGTAAAGTTCTACCAGATTACACGGCATCAGAACACATTCACCGCCCTGAGAACATCAAATTTCGAAGTTTTTATGTAACTTGTAATAAGTATGTAAACTGAAGACAGAAGAATTTCATACTTGTACTGTTACGGTATGAGACATTTGGTGAGAGCGTGTGGAAGATAACATTACTGGATCAACGTTGTTACAAAGAGGATCTAATGGAGCTATTTTCACTTCAGTACACAACCTTAAAATTTAATGAAGGACATCACTGTATATTGTTAGAGGTTAGGAGACCTTTCATCATCACTGAAAACCTGTCACTGGTTTTGCCGCTGTTTTGTTTTCTTATTTCTATATTTTTTGATGTGTTTACAGAGCCTGTTTTGTCTGTGTGTGTCTCGACCCTTCTGTCATATTCTCCCGGTTCCTTCCTCTCCATCTCTTCCTGTTATTTTCTCGAGACTATTAACGATTAATTTCCTTGCAGTTTTCAGCAGCATTTGCTAATGATAAAGCAAATATTCTGTCGAATTTTACTGAAGTATTCATATATAATTTTGTTAAGCAGAAGTTACACGTTAAGTTCTGATTTATTTCTTGTCTTCTTACAAATCAAACATGAATTAGTACTGTTTTTTATTGCTAGTGGGGTGGGACTAAGTCCCTTGTACTGCGGCCACTTCTGGCCTATTGTACCAGCCATAGATGATAGGTGAGGGTGATTGTGGAGCAATTGGTGGAATGAAGATTGGCAGGGGAAACCGAAGTACTTGGAGAAAACCTGTTCCAGCGTCACTTTGTCCACCACAAATTCCACTTGACCAGACCCGGAATCGAACCCGGGCCGCCGCGGTGGGAAGCCAGCGACTAACCGCTTGAGCTATGGCGCGGCCCTAATACTGGTTTACTTTAATTCTTTTGTTAGTACTTCATGCCTTTATTTCATTTATACACACTGATCAAGCAGGGAGAACAGCTGCTGACTTTGTTCACATTATACCTGAATTTTATTATGCGGAATCAGAAATGGTTATTCTGCACTCTAGCAGGCCGAAATCCGACCAAAACCAGTATTACTCAGAAGTGTACTGTTAGAGATCTGAGGCTGAGGTAGCCACTCTATCCGAGAAGCACTGGGAATGGAATCAGGCCTATACAAACCATCTTCCTGCGTTTCCACTACGACTGTTAATTTTGAGCAGGTTAGGTATTAAATGTCTCATAGCATTCCTTGCTACTTATATTAATATGGAATCATGAAACAAACAAGGAAAAACTGAGTAACTAACCCATTGAATAGAACTGAGTTCCTCTACAGAAGCCAATTGCTCAGCTGTTCAAGGAATTCCCAGAGTTCATGGAATGCTTTCATTACCGAGTCCATAAGACTCTGCCACTGGTCTGCATCCTGAGCCAGATGAATCCAATCAACAGAGTCTAGTCCTGTTTCTTTATGATCCATTTTAACATCCTCATATCCATGCTTAGCTCTTCCTAGTTGTTCATTTCCTTTAGGTTTTCCTTTGTATAGGCTTCTCCCCTATGAGTATTACATTCCGTGTCCATAAAATGGATTGGTAATGGTACAGTAGTGGTGGTATCAGTAGTGACATTAACAACAGTAACTGAACTGACTTAAACAGTGTAAGTAGTTTGTACTTATTGTTTGTATTGTACGTATTGTAGTTTGTGTGTTTGTAGGTATTGAACTTATGTACCACAAAAACTTGGTGTTATGTGGATATTGTTCTAAGTTTACAACGAAACTTAACTTAAACTAAACTGAACTAAGCCACTGAATCCTCCTTCATTTGATTATTCTAATAATATCTGACAAATTATGAAGCTCCTAATTACGCAAATTTTTCAGTCTCCTCTTACTTCCTCCTTCATATGTCCCAGCAGTCTCCTCAGCATCCTGTTCCCATACTCCCAGAGTCTGTTCTTCAGTTACGTGAGAGATCAAGTTTCACGCTCATGCAAAATTATAGGCAAAATCCAAAATAAATTCCTATGAAATAAGGAACAAATTACATGCGGAAAGGTTTCTCATATTAAATTGTTTTGAGTTAATATTATATTGCATACATATCAACAAGAAAGAATTATTTTGAAACTCAAATCATGCTTTCAAGTTTGCTGGTGTTTCCTTAATTTTATGAATCAAAGACGGTTTCTACAAGATATATCCTCGAAAGCCTTTGTACGATACTATGAGCGTACTCTTTGTTTTGTTTATTTTAAATTATGTACTGCTTCACTTCTCTTGCTGGGCATTGCTCAGGAGAAAGACTTAATTATTTTAAACTTGTCAAAATATTGCCAAGTGTCTTCTTCGTCTTTCTTAGTCAGTCATACTCTACCATTTTAGATAAGCGTGCGAGTTTATTTTTAATATGTCGTGTATTTTTATTATGTAGACATTCGGTCTATGGTATAGGTGGATCTCTCGTCACCATGGCATGACGCGTCCTCAGTTTGCGGTCAGAGGAAACGCATTCCAGATATGGAGGGTAGTTGCGAATGTACTAAAGAAGCAGTCGCGGACAGCCGACAGGGGGTGGTCCTCCAACTTCGGGGTTAGGGTGGAATTAACAACTCCTCGCCGTAAAAATAAGCTTGTTACGAAAGCTCACAAGAAGCGTCGGACTGGGACGGATTCCTGGGATAAATTACCTAAGCGAAAGAAAATGGATGAGACTTGGTACGTGGAATGTTGTAAGTATGTATAGGGCAGGTTCGCTTAGGGCAGTGGCAGAAGAAATCGCAAAATATAAGTTAGATTTGGTAGGAGTACAGGTCAGATGGAACAGAGGTGGCACCGAACCAGCAGGCGAATATACATGTTTCTATGGAAACGGGAATGAGAATCATGAATTAAGTACAAGTATTTTTTATACATGAGAGAATCACATCAGCATTTAGGAGGGTAGAGTCTGTTGGTGATGGGATTTCATACATAATAGTAATTAAGGACAGGGACAACTTTACCTGCATCTGATGCATTTAATGCTGTTGACAGACAGTTGCTTCACTAAAATTGTATTAATATTTCATTGGTGTCATACTATCGGCGTTTTAATAGATTCTTCTCATGCATTACTAGCTAATATTAAGAAAGGAGCATATTATGAAGGCGGATCTGAAAGATAAATGTTGAAATTTCATCAAGTGGTAGTGACTGAAAATAAATTAATACCTCTCCATCTACCATTTTTTAGGTTATGACGTTAGTAACTCATTTTCCTCTACAGACATCAATTTATCGTGAACGTCTGGTTTCATGCACTTAATTGTTTCCTCTGTCTATGTTAGAAAGTTACTTTCTGTCCAGAACTCTTGAATGAGCAAAGTTAGAATTTTGCATGAGATATCATTCCAGAATTTTAAAAAGTAAAATTACAAGAATGTGTTTATCCTTATGATAAGAGGGTCCTGTTACATTTTAATTCGCGAAATTAATACTAATTTTTATCATAGAATTACTCCAGAACTGTTTATTATTTATTTTCTTAGTATATAATTTCCACAATTTTAATTGATTCTTAGGCCTTTTAGCACCGCAATTTCAGTTAGAAGGATTGAATGGCACTGAATGAGATTCTCATGAATGGGAAACATATATTAATAAATAGGCAATCTCACCCTAATTTAAATTATACTATCACATCTTTCACCGGAAGAGTTTGAGGTGAAACATGAAAAATTGTCTGTCCAAGATTAGAACTGGTGCCTCTCCAATATCTCTGGTGTTAACGCTACACCAACCTGCTTGGTCCCTAAATGTCAATGAAAATTAGTAATATAAGTTTTATTTTGCTTGGTGCTATGCCATCCTTGTGGTTACAAAATATAATGGGAGCAATTTATGACGGATTTTGAAGTTTATGCAGAATAAATTAAATAAGAGCGAAAGGCACAACATTCAGATGAATCTGTGTATGATTTAAGACATTATATACTACACACAGAATCGTGTATATTTTATTCACCTCCCAAACAATATTTTAACAAAAACATAGAGTAAGTTCTAGCCTAACTATGAAAACACTCCACTCCATACAATTGCGCATCAACGGCTTTATTTTGGGGGACATACATACGTACATTGTGTTGAGCCGGAGAGATTCCTGTTACTATGGCAACCATCTCGCTCGTTCTCGGTCGAACGAGGAAGGAAACAAACACTAACCGCCATTTTGGAATTGCTGCTGCTCGAGAGTGAGCTGGCAGCTTCTCTGCAACTGTTGGGCTGCTTTCAGCATCGTGAACCTGCAGACCCGATTTTCCTGTTCTCTAACCGAGAGAGAGCGAGAGAGAGAGAGAGAGACATGTTCTTGCTGGTTGAAGAGCCATTTGACCTTATGTATCTCCCGCGAATGCCCAATAGTTTTTATTTCCCTATCCTAATTCGACTGTATGTTATTTTGTGTCTGTTATAATGATATTTGTAGTTACGACAAAACTGACGAAAAATTGGTTACATACATACTTTCCAGGAATGTAATTGATTACACTTAAGCAGGCGTATAACCACCACAGAACGTACACACACGCGCACACACATGTACATATGTGTGTGTCTGTAAGACCAGTCTTTCGAGTACATCGACTTTAACCTTGAAAAATGGCGAACGAGATTAACATAAAGTAGGGGTTTCGTTGGAGGACACTGCAATCAGAAACTATAGCACATAACAATATGCCAAAATGTACTGCGGTGTTTTGTTTGGATAGATTTTTTTTGGGTGGCCCCCGGTGGGAGGAATGAGATGCCCCATGTTCAACCTTTACAGCAGGAACCCCCATACCCTCCTCTCTTCTGACCAAGCCAGCAAAGCCATCATTCCCTCCGCACGTTCCTCACTCTCCTCCACACGTCATCCCACTCCCCTCCGACCCTTTCCCCTTCGTCTCGTTTCCCCACTCACGGGTCCCATTGATAGCGCTCCATAACACCCCTCTTCCCTTTTCGGAACATGGACTCTTCCAAAACCTGTTTGCAAGCCTACGAGCCTGCTGCCTACTCAGGCCCTCTACTGCTGGTGCTGGTTTTCTGTATGTGTGTGAGTGTAATGGTTTTCTAGGGCTAGTTCAATGACTTTAAAACATTTAAGGGAGAGGTATGTTAAAAGACAATAGGAAGACACTGGGCATTACGAAGGTAAATTCAACTTGATAAGATTTTGCGTGTGCACGAGTACATATTTTTTTTTTTGGAGGGAGTCAATATTTTGAACGCGCAGTCTACTGCTGTGGTCTGATGACTGAGTGCTAAGGTCTGACGGACGGCGATTGGGTGTATGTACCTCACTCCACTTCCATTTACATGTGTGGTCAGTAGTCATAAGGCAGAGAAGTTATTGTTAACATTGCTGATCGACAGTGTCGTGTATTATTGCGTGTGATTCTACTATACATCGATTCATTATTACGTTCTTTCGTGCATATTGTGATAATAGTTTTCTGGTCGCATTTTAGAACAGTGAACAGCGTCTTCGATTATGCTACATATTGAGCTTCACATCTTAAAACATAAACAGTATCCTACAAATATATTCATCATTTAATCCTGTCAATTTGGATAACCGTAGGCCTATTTCAAATGCAAAACACGAATTCTATGTAATAAAAGGATAAATATTTGATATCCACGTGCAACAAAAATGGCGGCAAGATAAGTGTTGTCATTGTACTAATGATCGTGTCTCTGTCATATTTTCAGCGGGCAAGAGAGTGCAATTTCCGACAGATACTCGTCAGTAGAAATAACAGGCCCCACATGTTTGTTCCATACAAGTCACAGTATTATTCTTATCGGAGTGGTAACAGCTGCCGTGGCAAGCAGTACGATTCAAGTGCGTTGTTCCAACAGGTAAGCACAAATGGTAGCAATGGTCGTCGACTATGCAAGAAAGCTACTACTGCAGAACAAACCACTAAGTCAGGCAGCTTCAACCGCAACTCTTCTCAGGACGGACAACGCAACGAGGAGCAGCTAGCATTTTGTGCCTAGTATGGCCGCTAGCAAAATACCAAACTACAATGTAGTTGCTGAAGCGCTATCACAGTTATCGTTGTTGCTTCCTCGTTTGCATCGCCCCGTACTGTGAAACACAAGGGAAGAATATAAAAAAAAACTATAATATGAGGGGGTAGCAGGTGTATTGGATTTCTTAGCCATTATAAAAAAACTGGTATTTTGGAACGTGAACGTCGCAAGAAGCGAGAGAAAATATATCTACGGTGAGTTGTTTTTGCTTGAGACTTCATTTTTTATCGCCATTCTCCCGAGCTGGAAGAAGATAAGCGTGTGTGTTTTTTTGTTTTATCAAAATTCCGTTCATTCGTAGTTCAGAATCAGTGCGTTGGATGCAACTTCGGTCCATCTGTTTACGCAAAACGAGAAGCGTTAAACATGAAGAGTCGACTAAAATCTGCAACGTTCTAGACGACAGAGGCGGAATCAAGATGGTGAAGTGAAAACGTAACCGTCTCCCCCGTTCCCTCAAACCCTCCCAACCCTTCAAAATTAAGAAGAAACAAGAAGTTTAATAAGTGCAATGAATAAGGTGCAAGAATAGGAAAGGGTTGATAAAGTAATAGTTTCGTGTATTTTACTTGTGCTCAGACGGTGGCGTCGGCGTCGAAGAAGATCCAACAAGCCCTCGGGCCTCCCCCGCATTCATTATTATGGAAACTGTTCAACAATCAGTTGTACATCTTGAACATGGTGGAATGCCACCTCAGGCTCCGATGGCATACGCACAAAGGTCTCCAGCTCTTCACAGGTGAGAATTTCCTCATACATTTGATTTAATTCCATATTTGTAATTAGGACTCATTGGACGTGCAGTATATATGCAAGTTGTCTACAGGAAGGGAGCAGGCTGGGTGAAAGTACCGTTAAAACAGATCATTGTTGAGCAGTTATGTGTGAACTGATTCCTTAGGGTAGCAGTGGCGTAAGTTAAATAATACTATTTATATTATATTTCATAAACCGGAGTTACAAAATATGAATTACTTTTTATGATCTAAGGTTTACGAAATCGCATCATTTGTTGAGTATTTAGTTGTGTGGATCGAATTTTCAGCCGCATCTGCCCAGTGAAGTCTTTACCAATTCGCCAAGTTTTAAAGGCCGTCAAATTTATGAAAATCGCTGAATACTAATAGCACTACTTTTAACAAGTCGCTGTTTCATCGCAATTAATGGTTATTAGCAATACCTTGATTTTGCTGGCTTCATTACAAACATGTCTGTATTTTTGCGTTTCTGATATTACAAGATGAATTCCCATGATATTTCGATCGTAGTTCCTGTTGACGTGGAGTCTTGCAGAGCCCGTGAGGTGTGGCAACAGCGGTTCAGTGAGTGCATGAGTGATCACACTGGTGCCAGTTTGTCCCATCTCGTGCGATATGGCATCGTTGTAATTTTTCAGGCATCCCCATGTTTTACTACGTTTGATTGTACTTTATGGGGGATGAAACATTTCATAGGAGGATAATTTTTGTACTCATAGCACAAATTTCAAATTAAATATTCTTCGGACTTTAAACCCATCAGCTCAGGAAACAATTAAAATAAATACATTCTCATTTTGTTACTTTCTCGTACATTGTGCGGAAAAGTCTTCATTTGTGGAAGCTAATGAATGCGATTGCTTACACACATAGCTTTGCGGTATGTTGGCTATTGTGTGTTTAGCCAAGTATGCATCTTTAAGAGTTTTATGATAAATTGTTTAATGCACAGTCCATTTTCTGAGTTCGCATCTGACGCGTTTAACGAAACTTCCGCGTTAGTGACAAAATGAATTTCACACATACCATAAATTGAATCGTGGGATGTGTGGTCGGTTAGGTGAACTGTTCACAGAAAGCCTCTTCATTGTAGTCGCCATATAATTGCTAGCGGCCATTGTTTGTTGGGACACATTTGACACCAAGAATGAATTATTTGTGTAGCCTTATATGTCTTGCCTCATTATTTTAAACGTCTGCCCATACTTCTTCAGTAAGTCTGATTTTCCAAGCGTAGTTCGACTGTGCGTTACATAAGTTATAACATGTTCCTGAATTAGTGAGGAGTCAGAAAATATCTTATAACATGTTCCTGAATTAGTGAGGAGTCAGAAAATATCTTTGGATGGAGGTTCTTCAGACACATATTCATCTGATGTCATCGTGACAGACTGTAGTGTGTCGAAAAAATTATAGGCCTACCATGTGAGCCCAAGGAAGTCTGCCATGCACAATATTGCGTATGGCGATTGTTGCATAGAAATATAAAGACCAATCTATATATATATCTTTCTAGGGCTTTGAAACTTCTTGGCGAAGACAACAATGTGGGAACATCTCACGGGTTTACAATTATTGGAATAGAATTTTTATTGTTCTTGAGGGTAGTACTTAAATCGTTTTTAATCTGTTAGTAATAACCACCATAGACTGAGGGTGTTTGAGAACACGGTGCTGAGGTGAATATTTGGACTGAAGAGGGATGAAGTGATAGGAGATTGGAGAAAACTGCACAATGAGGAGCTTTGTAATATGTACTCCTTGACAAACATACTTAGAATGATCAAATCAAGGAGGATGAGATGGGAAGGGCATGTAGCATGAATGGTGGAGAAGAGGAATGCGTATAGGATATTGATGGGAAAACCGAAATGAAATAGACCACTAGGAAGACCAAGACATAGGTGGGTGGACAGCGTTAAAGTGGATCTTAGATAGATAGGATGGGATGGTATGGATTGGATTGATCTGGCTCAGGATATGGATCAGTGGAGGGGTCTTGTGAACATGGTAATGAACCTTTGGGTTCAATAAAATGCTGAAAGTTTTTCGGTGGCTACGGTTGGCAGCTTCTCAAGAAGGGCTCAGCTCCATGAAGTTGAGATTAGTGTTAAATATACATTTTGTGCAGAAGTGTTTCTTGACGACAAAAGATTGATCTGTTAATGCGTGTGAAACCTACTTTGCTCAGCTACACAGTATATTTACACCTGTTAACGCAATATGCAATTGAAACTGAAATCGAAAAGCCTTAGCTTTAATTACATTTTATTTTAGTTGTAGTATTTCATTTCCTGCTGATAAAATATTTATACTGCCAAGGTGTGGTGCACAGAAACTCGATTGTGACTATGGCCTCTACTGCCTGAGGATGTGATGTTAAAGTACAGTAGAAGAGGAATTTTGAAATGAATCCCAAGAAGCGAAAAGAAATGTCCCTTTTTAAACATAGCTGAGACAGGCCTATATCATAATTATGAAAACGTAGCTATCCTTCCCAGTGCTTAGCTTCAGCAAATTGTGCCCTCAGCAGTCAGTCACAGAGTTCCAGACAAGGTGGTGTAGTGGTTACTGTTCCTTCGTTTTGCTTGGTGGTTACCTGATTAGAATTAACGTAAAATGTTGTAATTTTCCTTCTTCCGACTAGGAAATACAAGGAAATAATTATGGCAGTACTGACAGCGTTTGATAAGGAGTCGTTAAATAACTAAACCCCAAAATTCGAGAAGGTGAGACTATTCATCTTATCAAAGGCGGCAAAATTCGGATATTGGAGAAGTAGGGCATACAACGTATACTATATTGTTCAGAGAACATGAATATTAAACACAGTTAGATAATGAAGAGTGAGTGGCTCAGTGGAGAAATGGGGAGAGGGGTGCAATGAGGAAAACTGGGCAGTCCATTGATTTTCACATATGTTTAGAGGATTTATGTACATAAGATTTGATGCAGTACGTAAATGACCATCTTTATGTTGTTAGTTGTTTAAGAAAATCTGTGTTGTCCTGGAATTCAAAGGTTTGTCATCATCACTTACAAAAGCCTCCTTTTTCATGCTATGAGCCAGTCCACACCTCACAGATATTTCCCTAAGGTTCTATTTAAAAGTATCCACACCTTTCATGAGGTTTTCCAATTTCCATCATGCACATGGCAATATTTTGGTCGTTAACGCACAGACACACACACATGGAGTTGAGCTCTTCTGGAGAAGCTGCCAATTGTGCAGCTACTCAAGAACTTCCCAGCATTTTATGGAACCTGAAGGTTCATTACTGTGTTCACAAGAGCCCTCCACTGGTTCCATTCCTGAGCCAGATCAATCCAATCCAATCCATACCATTCCATCCTGTCTCTCAAAGATCCATTTTAATATTGTCCAACCACCTATGCCTTGGTCTTCCCGATGGGCTCTTTCCCTCTGGCTTTGCCACCAAAATGCTATATGCATTCCTCTTCTCCGTCATTCATGCTACGTGCCCTGCCCACCTCATCCTCCTTGACTTGATCATTCTAATTGTACTTTGAGAAGAGTACAAGTTATGAAGCTCCTCATTATGGAGTTGTCTCCAACCTTCTGTCACTTCATCTCATTTTTGATCATTAACACTGAAGAATACAAACTGTGAATCTTAGTACGTGATTTCTGTGGTCATCCCTACCTTGAGCTCCCTTACATCAGGACATTCTGCTTCGCACATTTTTTTCCAGCTTCAGTCAATGTGTCTTTTTCTCTCTAGATTAAGATACGGAAATTTCCATTCATACTTACTTACTCATGTAGCTGAGTCCTTCTTGAGGAGCCGCCAATTCTGCAGCTACTCAAGAATTTCCCAGCATTTTATGGAACCCTGAGGTTCATTAACGTGTTCACAAGAGCCCTCCACTGGTCCCTATCCTGAGCCAGATCTATCCAATCCATACCATCCCATCCTATCTCTCTAAGATGCATTCTAATATTGTCCACCCACCTACTCCTTGGTCTTCCCTGTGGTCTCTTTCCTTCTGGCTTTCCCACCAATATCCTATACACATTCCTCATCTCCCCATTCGAGCTACATGACCTGCCCACGTCATCCTCCTTGACTTGATCATTCTAATTATACTTCGAGAAGTGTACAAGTTATGGAGCTCCTCATTATAATTTCTATTCATACAACAGGTAAAATAGGTATATGCTATATTTTTAAATTATTAGCTATTTCAGATTAATTTACTGATTAATTCTTGAATTCATTAATCTGTGACTTTAAGTTAAAATAGTGACTAAGTGGGAGCTAGAATAACTCAGTCAGTATAGTAATGGGTTATAGACTGCACACTCAAGGAACTGGTGTTCGATTCATGGCAGGGGCAAGATATTTCTTTCCTTTCCACGGCTCCCATTCTGGCCCTGGGGCCCACCCAGGCTCCTATTCAGTGGGTACCATGGCGCTCTTTCCCTGGGGAGTAAAGTGGCAGGGGCTTGAAGCTGACGACTCACCTCCATCTAGTACAGAGGCTGAGAATAGTTGAACTGTACCACAATTTTCTTGTATGTCTCTATGGCGTGCGTACTTAAGCACAATGAAAACTTTACCTTCATAGTCACTAGGTTGTGAATAATGCACAAACTAAATTCAAGAAAATGGTGGTTTTAGATCATGATTATCAATGTATGGTGTATGTGAGGTGTGTTTGACTTGTTACCAAATGGTGGGTTAGCAATACAGGACCTTTAAAGAAAATGCATAATAGCTTAAGTCTGTTTTGTATATTTCTACGTAGATAATTCACGTACAGATGTTTCCAGGCATGTGGATTGAAACAGTACATTTTGTTGCCTGTAATGCTGGCGTCGTACAATTTCACTATACTCAGGATCACAGTTCACATTGCTAACTTATTGCTTAGTTCACAGTTTTGTGTAAAACAGGCTTTATCTGAAAGGAATGGCATGTTCATTTGTGCAGGGACTTTGTAGATGTACTGCTGTTCAGGGCTGAATGCTTTGATTGTAAATAGTTGGGTTATTGCTCACACTTCATACAGTCAGCCACTTTGGTTCATTTTATATCCCAAACTAGATGATAGTTTTCTTTCACTTCTCAAAAAGTAGTTTCAGAACTCAGATTAATAATGTATCTTGTTATCAGCAGCCACACAGCATTCCAGAAAAACTACTTTTCTTGTGGTTTCTTGAAATCATTTTCAGAACCGAAGTGAATATTATGTTTGTCTGTCAGTACACAATTCCAGAAATATAGTCTTACACCACTGGGTACTTGGAAGTTTCGGGATTGAAACCCATACCAAAGTTTCAAGCTTTTTAGCCGTGAGTAGGAACAGGGCACAAGGCAGAGATGGAAAACCAGTTGTAAGAAGGCTGGTTCTGGCCTTTTTATAATTAGGGGGGACAAAAGACCTTTCACAGAATTGAATTAGATGTACACATGTAAATAATTTTTCTTGCATTGACGTGAAATAGCCTATAGGCCATTCATCTACATCCAGTGAACTGTAAGGTATTATCACATTCCTAGATTAGGCCATGCTTGGTCTGTTCCCCAGTCTTGAAGAGTATATTGGTCCATAAGGTATTGTGCTGAAGTTAGTTTTCAATATGAAAGTTTGAAAATGTGTGGTGTAAGATGTTATTTGCTGCCTGACTTTGGAATGGATTAGAGAATTAACCAGTTAATATTTCCCAGGGCTTTGATGCTTAGATGTGCAGATACACTTGTTTTTTGCACAGTTATTTTTGGACCAGTGCTCTCTCAAGTTTGTAAGAGAATTTTCATGCTTCCCATTGTTATATTTTTTATGATAACAGGACTAAGTTTACTGAAAATTACTAGAGACAGTTTTATTACTCTTTTATAAGTATGCAGTTTGTTAAAGTAGGATGTCACATTTCGTTCTTTGGGATTGATGGTGTGGGGATGTCACTGTTGCAAATGTGTGCCTTGCATCTGCCAATAAGGATGTTGATGGAAAGATAGCTTATTTTTTGTTAAGAATTAAAATGCCTATTTTCTTATTGCTAGTGGGGTGGGACTAAGTCCCTTGTGCTGCGGCCACTTCTGGCTTATTGTACCAGCCCCAGATGATAGGTGGGGGTGATTGTGGAGCAAATGGTGGAATGAAGATTGAAAGAGGAAACAGAAGTACTCCGAGAAAACCTGCCCCAGCGCCACATTGTCCACCACAAATCCCACTTGACCAGACCCGAGATCGAACCCGGGCCACTGCGGTGGGAAGCCAGTGACTAACCGCTTGAGCAATGGTGCGGCCTGAATGCCTATTTAATCAGATTAATAGATGAAAATCTGTAGGTGGAGTGGTCTGATATAGCGATAAACTTGTATTTGGAAGTATTATTTCCTCTGATATGTAGTTCTCTTTTAGAATATGCAAGGAGGAAAGTCGAAGGAGTAGCCTCCTTCATACACTTGCGGTACTGATCATGTTAAATAATTAGGTAACAGTATAAATATCATAAGGAATAACACAGAAATTCATTCACAAGCTATCAAAGGATTGATACAGAAGTAAATATAGATAAAATTAAGTATATGAGTATGTCAGGTGACTTGACTCTGCAACATTGTGTCAGAACATAACTGTTAGTGACAAATAATTTTGAAACTTTCCAGAATATAAGTAAGTCTCTTTGAAGGATGCTAACAAATAGAAACAAGTTTGATGTTGGAAGTTAGAAGAAGAATAGAGTCAGGGAATCCTTGTTACTCTTCATTTATAAACAGTCATTGCTTACAGAGCACCAGAGAACAAGATTTTAAGGCAGTAATTTTGCAGATTGTTTTGTGTGGATGTAAAATGAGCAAAGAAAAAAAGAACAGGTGTTCTGTCACATGCTTCAAATGGGTTTAATCTAGATATAAGTGGAGAGAATCAAATGTGTATTGATGTCATCCGAATGGAACACAAAATGGTAATATAAAGATAGCTAGTATAAAGTCACGAGAACTGTGGCGAAGACCAAATATATGGGAACAGAAGTACCAGATCAGTATTTTATTCATGAAACAATTACGAGCAAATTAAGCTCAGAGGAATGCCCACTAACCATTCAGTTTAGAATGTTTGATCATCCCAGCTGCTGCCTAGAAGGTAACGATTAAATAATATGAAACTATAATTCTGCTTGTAATTATGCATGGCTCAGTTATTTGATTCCTTATATTGAAGGAAGAACCACTGTTGAGGGTGTTTCTTGCACAGCTGAGCAATTGTTAGCTCCCAGGAAGGATTCTGCTGCATGTAGTCCTTTCATTAGTTAATTATGGTTGTGAAATGAGGCATATTACTCAGAGAGAGGGCAACATAAATTACACTGAACAGATTGGTGTAGAATTAATGATCCAGATTTTTTATTTGGGAGGTGCTGGTTCAAATCTCGGCCAGGACTTGGTCATCCTGGCAGGGTTTTCATTGTTTCAGTCCTCTTAAAATGCTGGCATAGCACCTCATTTAGGGCAGGGCTGCTACCTTTGAGGTCCTTGCCAATTCATCAGTCATCCTACCATTTGATACAGCAATGTGAAATAACTTACAAAGAAAATGTAAATTACAAGTAGATTCTAAAGGGGTCTGAAGATGTCATATAACATTCAGAATTATTGTGTTTTTGGACTTTGTACATTTTCCAGAATTAAAAGAAACCTAGAGCACACAACTTTTCAGAAACTGAATCTGTTTCTGTCCTGAGGTGAGTGATTGAGGTTAGCTCTTTCTGAGGGATCCAACAGAGTAGGTGTCACCCCCCTCACCTGAAACAGATCCAGTTTCCGAAATTTTGCGTTCTCTAGTTTTCAGAATACTGGAGGATGGAGGAAGTCCAAAACTCAGTAATTCTGAGTACATTACAAGTGTTTAAAAACAAAATGGCCAGCAAAATATTTGTGTCTGAAGCGAATGAAGTATGCATTCATATAAGCTGCTGTGTTATAAGGAACCCCCTGATTTGTAAAAGTCACATAATCTCAGAATTGTGAAATCAAGGAGATTGTAGTGGACTGGACATGGAGAAAATATGGGTAATACAGTGAATGTACTCAGAATTATTGTGGGGAAATGTCTTATTACTGGAAGAGAGAGAATGAAATTGGCGATATGTTAAGATGTGTCCTAGAGACTTTGGTTTTGAGGATGGGTTATGGTGCATGATCAGTGGTGGGCTCTGGTTTTGGTTATGCTCTTGTCTGTTGTAATGATCTGTATCACTCTTAATGATTATGCACCCTCAGAGATGGGTTAGACACAGTTTACAGCTTCATGTTCACCCATTGCGGTGTTGTTTTCTGTAAATAGGTGTGTGAATAAATGAATAAATTCTTTACACCGATAATTCAAGTCTTGCATAAACCTGATATGAAGTACGAGTTAATGGATTTCTCATTATGTCATGTTCAGCATTCTGTCTTAGGTCATTTCTGGGTGCTTTTTGTGTTAGAAATATGTTTTAATATAGAAGTAATATGGAGCTGAAGAATCCTTATTTGCAAATGGACATAAGGACAATAGTACAGCAGTCAATAAAATATCCTACATAACTGACAATATATTCTCATTTGTGCTTAACAAGACTCTGTAACTTTAATCAATTTTAACCAATTACCCTTGAGGCTGCGCCATAGCTCAAGCAGTTAGTCGCTGGCTTCCCACTGTGGCGGCCTGGGTTCGATCCTGGGTCTGATCAAGTGGGATTTGTGGTGGACAAAGTGGCTCTGGGACAGGTTTTCTCTGAGTACTTCGGTTTCCCCTGCCAGTCTTCATTCCATCAATTGCTCCACAATCACCCTCACCCATCATATTGGACTGGTAGCATAGGCCAGAAGTGGCGGCAGTACAAGGGACTTAGTCCCACACCAGTTGCATAAAAAAACAAAACAATTACTCTTGCTACATATATGCAAACAACCTATTTTATCAGTATTAGCTATGTCCTCTTGAGTTTTACTACAGTAAGTCCGTTTTATTACTATATTAACAATCTGTGTTTAAACAACAACATATCTAAAGCAATTCCTTTATAATACTAATTATTCATTTTGATGATGGCCAGTAATGGTGGAAATATGTAAAGGCATAATTTTTTCTTACTCATATTAAACTTGTTTAAGTTGTTGGACTTCTGTTTATTTATGTTATATATTACAGTTTCGTAATATCATTTTCAAGTTTGTCAGATTTTTTTTTTGTTATTGAAAGTAGTTTATCTCTCTGTTCGTAATGCCGTTAGAATCTGCAAGTAGACTACCATTGTCCAGTCTTTATTGCAAATTATGTCTCCAGCTTTTCCCAGAGTTCTGTAAGTTTTATGGGTTGGATTGTTGTAATTGACATATCTTAGGCTTTGGTCCAGCAACCACTGTAATTTTTATGTAAATGGTTACCAGTATATTGTTCTTAGGTGAGTTTACTTTGTATTAATTAGATAGATTTTGGTGGACTGAACAGTGAATATAAAATTCACATTTTCATGCCCTCTCATGGCCCAGAGAGAAGCGACTGTTTCTAAGTGGAATGACTGAGGTAGAAATTTTTGTATTCAGTGGTGCATCTTGAGTAGACCTGGACCTATGCAACTTCTTGGCTACTGGCTACACTAATAACATTCTGCTGAGGCCTGGAGTGGATCATTTATTTCAGTGCTCCATATTTGCCTCATGTTATGGTGCCTAGGCTCAGTGCCACCTTTGCTTTGTCCTTTGAGATGTCTTTGTGTTGAACCTCCACAAATGTAAAAAACTGTTTAGTCCTGAAAAATAATACTGATGCCACCTTCTTATGCAAATATTCTCCTTTGATACTGTCAGATGTGAGCTGGTTGAAGGTTTGCAAAATTCATACAGATCCTTGTTTTATATATGAAACCTGTCTCTTAAATTCCCAGCTGTCTAAGGAAAACAGTTAGTCAAATGACTGAAAAAGAAATATCCATTACTTTCTTTTATTGTCTTTGATGTTTCTGGACATGAATCGGATTTCTAGAAAGGATGGAAATTTGGCAGAAATATTCTCTTGAGGCAGAGGTTCATAGTGGCACATAGGAGGTTTATGTGACAGAATTAAAAATTTATATATTTTTTGTTTTACACTCGAACTCAGGCCACTTTCGAAACACTGATTCCAGAAAGTGCATCTTTTGGTTGGAGTTACACAGCAGAATCAAATGGACAGAAAGTATAAAATATGCTGAATAGTAAGCACTGAATACTGTGACATCTGTGTTCTAGGACAAACATGACGACTTTATAGTAACGTTAATATTGATGTAGAAAATGTAATATTCTTATACCTACTTGCTGACTGAGTAACCCATTTGAGAGTGTTCTTTAGAAGCAGATAGTCACTCATCTGGTGAAGATAATTATGGAATTTTATGGAACGTGAAGGTTCATTACTAGATTCAAAAGAGTCTGCCGTTGGACCTATTTTGAAGCAGCTGAATTCAGTCCACCCTCCTACACCCTATTTATTTTAGATCAATTATAATACTATTCTCTATTTAATCAATATCAGATTTTCCAAGAGGCCTCTTCCAATTAGTTGTTCCAATTGAATTGTATTATATTTGCCATCTCATCAGTCAGTGCTACATGGCCTGCCCACCGCATCAATTTGATCTCTCGAACAGCAGCGGCAACAGTAATGGTGGTCTTGGTGGTGCAGGTGGTGATGATGACAATTTAGAGTACAAATTATGGATGAGCCCAGATAGCACAGTTAGTATAGCTACAGGCTGGACTGCTGGAGGGTCAGAGTTCGAGTTCCAGTAGGGGAAAGATTCTTTTTTGCTCTCCACAGTGTCTAGACCAGTTCTGGGGCCCACCCAGCCTCCCTCCCAATCCAATGGGTACTGGGGACTTTCCGTGGGGGTAAAGCTGCCGGGGCATGGAGCTAACCAGTCACCTCCAACTAGTGCCAAGGTCAAGAATACGTGGATCTGTACATCCACTCCTTCATACGTCTTCATGGCGACAGCTTTACATTTACCTTAAAAATGGAGTTCCTCGTTATGCAGTAGCCGTCATATTGTTATTTCTACTCTGTTCAGTCCAGATATTTTTCTCAGTATTCTTGAAGACCTTCAATCTGTATTTTCCCCTAAGGGTGCGAGGCGAAGTTTCAGTCCCAGCCAAAACAGCAGATGAAGCTAAGGTTCTGTAGGTTTTTATGTGGGAGGTGAGAAGTACTGTATGAATGCAAGGAACAGAATTGTGGCAAACATTCCCCATCTTTAATGTGCATTTAAATGCTTTATACTTTGTAAATGTAATTTTAATTTGTTACAACCATTCTCAGATATATTAACTTTGTCACATTTCAGAGGATTAGCTGCCTTTCATGTTATGATTTTGTTTGCATTCTTGTGTGAATATATTTGTACCTGTCTTGTTATATATCATGCGTAGTTGCATGAGCTCACAAAGTCTCATGCAATTTAACAGTTGTGTGACCACCATATTGTAAATATTTATGAGGGATTTGACCTGGTAGGCCTTGTGCCCCACCATTTTTAATTCGCTCAGCAAGGCGGCCACTGATTGGCCTATTGTAGCCTGCCCCGGGTGATTATGATGATGAAGAATTTGGCAGAATGAAGATGGGCAGGGGAAACTGAAGTACTTGGAGAAAACCCGCCCCAGTGCCACTATTTTTTTTCCTTGGCACTACGCCCCAGTGGGCCTAGGCCTATCACTAGGAACTTCTCCGTTCACTTCGGTTTTTCTAGATCTTAACGCATTCGGTAGGACTCCTTGGGTGGGTGATCAGCTGGTCTCAAGGCCTCTACCTGTACACAAACAAAGAAAAACGCACACAAACATCCATGGGATCTGAACCCACAATCCCAGCTTCTGAGTGAGCAAAGACAGTGCATGCCTTAGACTGCTTGGCTACCGTGACCGGGATGGAACCTGGGCCGCCGCGGTGGGGAAGCCAGCGACTAACCGCTTGAGTTATGGCGTCTCCTTGTGTCCCACCTTTATACTGCATGAAGTGAAAGGATCCCTCATTGGATTCCTCACATGGTATATATACGAGTACTGACCTAATAGGTTTTGTGATCCATAAACTTCTTAGGGAGCAAGGAATCTGAAGCATGCATTGGATTTTGTCTTTGGGATATAACTGTTATTAATGAAGTTCCATGGCAGTTTTCCAGTTCTTCAGCTTTCATATTAAATTCAGAGAGATTGCTGCATGGTTTGCAAGTCACTAGGTACAAATGTGTTTTGTGGGGAGTGTATGGAAAGTATGCTGGTACATATTTTATGAAAAATTGTTTTCAAACTTTGGACTACATTGATACATGGCATAGTTATACATTCTAATCAGACATAAAAATGAATATCTCTTGTATCTCAGTGTTTTGGAGTTGACTGCTAGAGTGGGATGCTACAGTTCTGTAATTGAAGCTTTCTGAGATGATTCATACCTCATGAGATTCCTTTATTGTTTATACGTTTTGATCATCTTAGTTATTGCTGTCTGTTTGTGGTGTCAGTGATGCTCAGTCAGGTTGTTTAATAACTGGCTTCAGATAACATTTAGCAATAGATGTGATTGTGTCCTTTCCAGGACTCAAATGTGGTACCTACCATTTGGTGAAGATCACATTTCTAGGAATACTTTGCACATTTTATGTGATATTATTCAATTTTGCTAGTGATTTTAGGTAGGTAATATTACATGAATTCACAATTTGGAAACTTGGAAGAATAATGTGCCTCAAATATAATAATATTGTCATGTGTATGTGTGACTTATAAGATAGGGTTTTGGATTGGATGATTGGATTTATTGGCACCTTTACAGTCACTTGTAATCACAATAAATTACAGTGCTGTCACTTATCTGAGTACTTCACAAATTGCTAGGACACACAGGGTCTTTTCAATCTTAATTAGTCGTGTCCAGACAACAGATTTATAGCAGCACACATGAAGTCTTCTTCTCACATGCTAAGTTTTCTCTTCACAGGTTGACTTTCAACTGAACTATAACTGACTTCCAACTTAACTGTCAAGTCAAAGTCAAAGTCACATTGCAACTGAAGGTCAGTCTGTCAGTCAGTCAGTCCATTGGTTGGTTGGTCGGTCGGTCTTGAGCCCAGTCTGGGGCTTATGACCAGATATTCAATTATACTCGTAGGTGGCTAATCATTATGTAAGCTCGGGTCACCACAGTGCAGAAACACATCCATTGCCTAGCAGTGGATATATGCAAACCACATAGAAAACACCTCTTGCAACATTGGTGCTATTGTTGCATGCATGTATTGTGGGTGTTGCCTGAAAATACCTGTAGGTCTGCTGTATTGTTGGTTGAATATTTGTTGCAGGCTTGTTTACCAAGACGTTCCCTAGCAATGGGTCTATGTGTCACAGTTGATTATTATGCAGTCTTTGCTTGAAATCCTTAAACTGGACACACAGTGGGGAGGCCAAATGTGTCTTGTCTTCCTGAGAGTGTCAGCTCTAAAGTTCTGAGTGGAAGACAGATTTAATTTTTGTTCAGAATGGCCCAGTGAAGTAATATCTACTACATGGAAGCTCAAATTGAACGTAATTAGAGAAAAGATTATCATGCAAAAGATTATTATGTATAAAATACACAAGTTTTCTTTACAGTAGTTAAGAATATTTTATAAAAAATTTATAATACTAGAAATCTTCCATAACACAGCATTGCTGAAACATCTTTTCATTGCCACTTTTCACGAACCATGTGGATGCTCCCAATTGGTTAGCATACCACTCCTATGTTTGACCCAGTCATGGCCCCACCTCCAACACATTGTTTAGCAAGAGAGCTATGTGAGAGCTAGCAAGTCTTCTCAGAGTCAGTACTCCTGAAGATAGCAACTGAAGGATTAGCAGAAATCTCTGAAAATCATCAATATTTGATATCACCTAGTCACAAAGGCCATAATTTTTTTTACTTTTGATAAAAACTGTATACAACATCTATTTATTGAACGCAGTGATGACTTGCGTGATTTAAAATTGTACATTCTTTTTTTTTCCCCTGGCACTACAGCCCCAGTGGGCCTAGGCCTACCTCCATGAACTCCGTTCACTTCGGTTTTTCTAGATCTTACACATACGGTAGGATTCCTTGGGCGAGTGATCAGCTCGTTGCAAGGCCTCTACCTGTTGACAAACACAGAAAAACGCACACAAACATCCATGCCCTGAGTGGGATTCGAGCCCACGATTTTGGCTTCCAAGCGAGCGGAGACAGTGCATGCCTTAGACTGCTCGGCTACCGTGACTGGCTAAAATTGTACATTCATTTCCATTAAATTGATTGTATAGTTTACATCTGTTTCTTTATAATCTTGTTTATGGAAAGAAGTTGTGACCACAGTGATAAGTACTCATTCTGTATGGTGTGGTGTGCACAAGTTTACAGGCATTTAGTAAAATTTAATATTCTGGTTTGTCATTTTTATTATTTTTTCTCAGCAGTTGTTTTACTCTGACCATTATTTTACTAATCCTTTGATGTGTGGTCATGTGGGTGCAAATAATATGGGGATGAAAACTTGGTGTGTGTTTGGGTACTCTTTTTGATTATTGGGGGAAACCAGCCAGATTATGAATTCAGTTAAAAAGATGGACCATAAGTGCTTGCTACAGACATCGCACTGCAGAGGGAAACAAAATGTTATTGCTGAAAGATTTATGAATCAATTTAAGAATCGTATTCCAAAGTTTGTGATTGTGATAAATTACTTTGTGTATTGTGAACTAAATATGATTTAGTGTACTGCAGTTTCGAAGTACAGAAACTCACTTTTTAGGTTCCAACATAGAGCTGGAAACTTTATGGAGCAAAGTTTTAAGAGTTGGATGTGAGTGTTATCAGTAAGGATAATATGATCATTGGTGGCTGAAGTCATGATGTAGCTTTCAGTGAAGTGCTAGTACAGCACATTTTCAGTTATACAACACTTTTATATTTTCAAAGTTTACTGAGTATTCCATCAAAATTTGACACTATTTTCACTTCTGGAAGTGTGCACTGAATTCAAAATAGAATTAACAGTGTCTCTAATGAGTATAAATACATATTTACTTGTTGGCTTTAGGGTTTTCTAAGAACCTTGGCCTCTTTGTGACGTGTGTAGTCAATGTAAGTACTTTTTACATATTCGTAAAATAGAGATCTGCATAGATAGAGCATAATCCTACTTGAGAAACTAATAGTTGTTCAGCTCTTGGAGAAATTCCCTGATTCTTTGCAACCCAGTAGTTCATTATCGTGTTCACAAGAACTCGCCACTGGTTCCCATGTTTTCAACGAAATGAATCCAATCAACATCTTCCCATCCTATTCCTTTAAGATTAATTTTAGTATTATCTTCCATTTTGTGTTTATGTCTTCCTAGAAGTCTTTCTCTTTTAATATTCTTCTAAAAGGTTTGCATGTACTTCTCTTTCACATGCATGCTACATGCCCTGTCCTGCATGGTCCATCCTCCTTAATTTGATTATTTTAGTAATATTTGATGTGACATACACTTTTTGAAGCTCCTCATTATGCTGTTGTCTTCAGCCTCCTATTATTTCATCCCTCTTGGGTCAAACTATTCTCAGCATCCAATTCTTAAAACACCTTCAGTCTCTGTTCTTCCCTTTATGCGGGAAGAAGATTTAGTCATTACCTTTTAGATAGCAGCTGTGAAGTGAATGTTAGCAAGTATTTCCCACATATAATTTGCATTTAGTTGGCATGTGAGTGCAATATTGATTTGTTACTTTTGTTCTCAGAATTACCAGATTTTTAAGGATTTATTAGCTCTCTGGGTAGTATGATTTTGTCCTGCATTTTGGTGACTCATTGACATACGAGTATACTGCATTTTCTCTGAGGTTGCTTCTAGACTAACCTCCTTACTGGTGGCTAATAGAGCTTCTCTGTTTTTCCTTATGGTATTTATGTCTTTACCCAGTGAATTATCATCAGTATACACTAGAAGGTGATGTGTCCTGTTCATTTTCAGTCCCACCTGGTGTTCTTGGATCTTCTAATGGTGTGTTATGAAGAAAAGTTTAAAAGCAGTGTTCTTAAAGCATCTCCTTGTTTCAGACCATTCAGAATAGGAAAAGTATCAGACAAATGTTTTCTTGTACTGACTTCACTGTATTTTTTATTTAAACACATTTTAATTAGTGTTAACTATTTTCATGGGTATACCAAACTTAGTGAGAATACTATAAACTATTTATTTTTTAACTGACTCATAGACTTCTTTGAAGTGTATAAATAGCTGATGTATTGTTTCATTGTATTCCTATTTTTTCTCTTAGAAGAGAACAGTTAGCAGCAAGAGGAAAACACACATGTAGATAGCTTCTCATCTGGCAAACCTGATTGTGAAAAAATATATTTCTTTGACTCTGAACTTTGTTATGGGCTATTTCTCAGTATATCTGAAAGTGGATTAAATTCTGTGTGATAACTCCATGGCACTCTAATATTGCTTAATAGCTATATAGCGCTGGTTTGACAAAGAATGTTCAAAATTATTAGTTCATGGGTAACAACTTCTGTATCCGTGATTCAGGATCCAAGTTAAATGAGTGGCAAGCTGAACAGTGTAAGACAGGCTAGCAGGCATCTCATGGTGAGAAAGAGGGAATGTCAGAAACATAAAGTTAATGAACTTGAAACAAACGGAGCAGTAATGCTATAGAACTTGTGTAGATGGATAAATAATTTATAGTTATCAACCTAGAACTAACTTGGTAAAGGAGGAGAAGGGTCATCTTGTTTCAAATTCCCACATGCTGAATAAATGGAAGAATTTTTTTAGTTATTGAATGTACCTAGGGTTAGTGGTGTTAGGGAGATGGAAATACACACGGCTGCTGAGCCGTTAGTACATAGTACCCCTAGTCATTTCGAGGTTGAGGTTGTTTTTGAAAAGATATAAAACCCCAGTATTGTTAGAATAAGAAAGTACTGCCTTTCCACTGGAAGGAGTCTGTTATTATACCTATTTATAAGAAAGGTGATAAACTGACTAGTAATTATTGAGGCATATTATTACCAACAATTTTGTCCAATTTCTTCTTTCATGGTTTACTTCTTATGTAGATGAAATTACTGGGGACCATTTTTGTGGGTTTCAACATAATAAAGTCAAACTACTGGTCAGATTTATTGCATTCCTCAGATACCGGAGAAAAAAACTGGAGTGCAGTGAGTACTGATAAGACTGTTACTGTTAAAATGATTGATTACATTGTTTATAATTATGAGGTGCCAATGTGCCCTGGTTCGAAATCTCTGTACCCATGTTTGAGCTGGAAGTAAAAGAAACGTTATGTGATATTCGAGCTTTGTATGTAACTGTTACAAATGTTAAGTTGTAGCAGTAAGAATATTCATATAAGAAGCTGTATGAGTTAGTTATGCGATTTTAGTGTAATTAACATGTTGTTAATGAGCCAATATTAAGTACATTTTAGTGGGTATTTTTTCTGATTTAGATTTAGCCATTATTAAATGTTCATGTTGGGTTTGGGTTTATTCACCAATATTACGCATTACTTACGATGATCGCAGACCTTTCATCATAATACACGATTTTGGATGTGTAGTTTTTCTTCCTGTACATCATTATTACTGGATGTGGAATTATTTTCTTTGTGTGTATTGAAAATTACTTTAAATGGATGCAGTGTTTTAGGAGTTATTTTTGGTACTGTTCCCACAACATTGCTATAAGGAAAATAAATAGGTATTTGGTTGTCTTATTAGACTCCTGTTATCTAATGTTGTTGAGATTTGTTCACTTAATAAAATTAGAATTAATTGTGCCATGGAAGATATGTAATCAGCATAGTTATTGAACAATCTTACACAAATTTGGCCTTCATTATCCTATATTATATTCCTGAAGCAAGTTTATTTTTTCAATTATGGTGGACAGTGAATAGGGAAATTATGTTGGATGATATTCATGGCCCATTTTTATGGAGTAACTCGGAAATTTCGACAATAGGATGAATATAACCTAAAGAATGACCTGTCATCGTGGCGATTCTAATCGGCTACGGCCATTCCTTATGACAATGCACCAAAGAGGTGGTTTCAAGTGAATTTTTCAGCAAATGGGGAATCGGCCAATATTATATGTATTTCAGTAGCCACTTTGCGGATTGAATGACAATTGTGAAACAACTATGGGGCTCGCAATCCACTATAAATATATGTAGTTTAGATGTCTCAGTATTTGGAGGTTCAGAATTACCTTTCGCCCCAACATAAAATATGTTGGAATGAGAGATTTCTTTGAAATCGCTTTTGTACATAACACTAATATCGATACTTTTTTGTATATATAGTCCCATTTTATTTGCAATCTGTACTAATACATTCAACAAATTGAATATCTATATGACTTCAACTTTTTCCGTTGTTTTTACGTATTCTGATTTTGTGTTGTATCTGAAGACGTAGAAGAGTCCCATTAAACGACAGCATGAGCCTTGCACGGTTCAGACGGTTGGTCTTGAGCTTTAGGGAACATGGAACGGTTTTTAAACGATATACAGGAACATATGAAATGTTATAACGTAAAGGCATGCGGTAACGCAGTTGGTTCAGGCATTATGTTACAAGATGGAAGACTGTGGGTTTGATTCCTGACGAGGTCCTTGGATCTTTCAATTGACCTAAACCTTCCAGCCGCACCATGGCCCTGGGATCGATTCAGCCTCTAGCAGGAATGAGTACCAGGAATATTCCTGGGGGTATAGGGCGGTCGGCCTCCTGTGAGCTGATTGTACAGAAAATGTGGGATCCTCAAGGTCTCACAACCCTGTTGGCCTCCACAGCCTGTTACAGGGATAGCTTTACCATTTTATTATACCGTAAAACAGTTATGTCACAATATGTATGTTATCCGATAAAAACGGATTCTAACATTTAGTTGTTCATTTGACAAGGCTGGAAATCTGCGTTACCGAACTTTGGGAGTTTCTGTTACAGCAGAATCGACACAGTAAGTACGTCACTGATGAGAGCTGTGAACACTTTCAGATTTACTGTTTTTTATAGAACAAATACGTCTAACCAGGATAAATAATAATAATTATCTAATGACATATATAATTTATTTTAATTTTTTGTTGTAGTATGAGGACAAATGTCTGAAGTATTTTTCTAAGATTAATGTTTCTTTCGCCAGTCGTTTACAGATTTTACTCGATTTTTCTAAAGTTAAAATTTTCCCGAAATGACCACGGCTTTGAGTGTAGAACAGATTAGTTTCACCATTGAAATAACAAAGAGGCATGAGGGATTGTGTTCGTTCGAATTTAGTAGAAAGAAGAGTGCAGACATGGATAAAGGATTTGAACTTGGTTGTCTGAAGGACGAACTTAGTAATGTTCAGCACGTCGGAATAAGGTTAAGTATTCTTCGGAAATTCGTTTCGTAAATCCATAAAGCAGCGTACTTTTTGAAGTTTAAGGCTGATAACCCACTGACGCGTTTAGTCGCGAGCGGCTAGCCGCGCGCATTTTATAAATACACTACTTTCACTGACGACTAGGCGCGGCAAGAGTCTATCAATAGCAAAATGGATGTTGCAGTGATAGCAGGTTTACTATTCCATCTTGGTCATCGTCGTCGCAAAAAACGAACTCGATGGTATTGGATACCTCCCATTTTCTTGGAACGTTCCAATAGAGGTGCATTCCATTTGTTTTACTGTGATTTACGTAAACATGACATTAAGTTTTCCACCTACACACGAATGAGTGTGGAATCTTTCGACCAGTTGTTACAACTTATCAGGAACAAAATAGAAGGAAGGGATACAAATTTTTGTCAGAGCATTCGCCCGGAAGAAAAACTCATGGTCACTTTAAGGTAAGCACAATTTATTTTACTTCTTTTACAGAGTAAAAACTCGGTGTGGTCGGAGTCTTGTGACATATTATCTGGAGATGTAGTAGAATGATCATAGTAGTTGCTTGATGATGGCCTGTCTGGATATGAGATGGAGTAGTAACCTCGTTAATGGTGTGATTTGCTGTGGACAGTAGCTTTGTCGTAAGCAGCCCTTTGTGGTTTGGAATAAGTCTCATGTTGGGAATGGCATGCAGAGGAAGCAAGTGGAGGTTGATATTTTTGAACCAAGTTGATCATTTCAATTTTTGCACCACTTTTGGAACAATGTGGTATTTTTTTGAAATCATCCAACAGTGACAATAAAAATAGTTTGTCAGAATCATGGCGTTCGCTTTCTTCTCTGGATTGAATGTTTGCTTTTAAAACATTCACCATTTCCATACCTACCGCATCATCAGTACGTTTTTTCTTTTGAGGGGGACGGTAAGCTTGAGATGATTGAGTTTCTGAGATTTCCGCTGCTTTTGGCTCAATAGCACGCTCAATATTAGAAGCAGTTGGGCCACATTCTGTTAGCACCTTAAGAAATTGAAGTTGGTCAAAATATATATAAGTATTTCTTTTTGGAGCTGCTCCACCACTGCGTACATTTTTCAGCCGTCTTATTTCTCTGAAAAAACAGTCCCGTATGTTTTTCCACTTCTTTTGTAGCTGTACACCTGCAAATAACCAGATCAAACTTATTTCCAGGTACCTAGCCACAAGATGCAGTTTTGGCGAGTTCAGTCACAATTTCAGACCTGAGATGACTACTGTGCGAACTCTAATAAAGCAGGTTTGTTCTGCCATATGAACCAAAGTGAAAGACATACTTGCTTGCGTGAACATAAAGAAGAGGAATGGAAAAAAATTGCGGAAACTTTCGAAAACCGTGCACAATTCCCGAACTGTTTAGGTGCTGTTGATGGTTAGACTTAAACAACCACCGCACACGGATCGCTGTATTATAAATATTGTAACTTAGGGTAGGGAGGGGTTCTCCGTTGCGCAACATGTCACAATATTTATACTCCGTTGCGCAACATGTCACAATATTTATACAAGAGTTTTTTCTTCTATTGTGTTACTTGCTATCTGTGATGCAGATTACAAGTTCATCAGCATTGATGGTGAGCGTACGGAAAGTGTAGCGATTCTTCAGTTTTCAAAGATTCCCCTATCTACGATAAACTTGTAAATAAGGAACTGAAAATCTCAGATAAATGTCCAGTATCTACAACTAATGTTACACCTATGCCATACATCTTTGTGGGCGAAAACCTGATGCGTCCATATCCCGGCAACAATTTAATCCACAAAAAGAAAATATTCAACTATAGGCTAAGCCGTGCTCGAAGATACATCGAATGCACCCTCGGCATTTTAGCTAACATGTGGCGAATTTTTCATCGCCCACTAGATGTACATATTGATATTGCAGTCGACATAGTGAAGGCATGTTGTGTGTTACACAACTTCATTCGCACAAGAAATGGCATTGGATATGAAGACTACATTATTTTCCATCACGCCAGAGGTCACGAGATGTCACAAGAAATACAAGACGACCAGTGTCTTATCGAGATTTTGTTGGGGAAGGCCAGGTTCTATGGCAAAACAAAAACATTATTTAAGTACTTCACATCTACAAAGCCATGTAGCGTATGCACACACCTACAAATAAATACTTACCAAGTTTCTTTTTTTCTTCCAGATCAAGTTCCTCTCCAAATTTGTGCACTATTTCTTCCCACATAGCTTTTCTTAAATTTTTATCACTGTACTCCTTTAAAGTGCTGTTCCACAGTGCTGGTCGTCCCTCTATTTCCAAAATGAACAACTCCGTATCATACTGCCTGGGCGTTGTCATATCGATACAAATCAAATGACCTGTGTCGGTATGGCTTCCCGCGCACGACTGGCCGCGGCAGTGAGTTTCGTCCGTTGAGATTAATTACTTTTCTAGCCGCGCGCGACAGCACTGTCGCCAGTGAACCGCAGTTGAATAATTGGCCGCGAGCGACTCGGCAGCCGAGCCGCGTTAGGGTATGATTCGCAAGAAGCGTCTCTTGCGGCTGGGCGATGCAGCGGTGTGCACATGCGCAGTAGGAAATTATTCAGCCGCAGCGGCTCTGGTCGACTGCCTGCAAGACCAGGGTAGCCGCAAAGTCGCATGAATCCCATCGCTTCAAGAGGATGCAACAATGGGATTTTCAAGCACAGAAGACATTATTTTAATTGAATTAGTGGCACAGCATTCTGCTTTATATGATCCGAAACACGTAATATACAGTGCACAACGTGCGTGAAAATATTTGGGCAGAAATTGGAGAAAAATGGGGAAAGACAGGTAAGTGATAAGTCTTACTTTTCATAATCAGATATTAAATATTACATATATGTCAACACATATATGGACATTCCTATTTGAGCATTCAATTTACAGTATCACTTGCTCTAGCTGCTTTGTTCTGCCAAGCTAAAGAACCGTGTCTACTATTGAAATATTTTTTTAAATCATCCCTGACAGCAAATCCCTGTAAGTTTGTATATCCTCCATGTCTTGGTAAAGGAATAAAGTTTTCCGTAGGTTTAGGCGTTGAAGGGTCATAATTGTAGTAGTTTCTGTTGTCATCTTCGAGATAGGCATCAGGGAGAAGATTGTGTAGGCAGCAGGCTGTCATAATTAAAGCATCTGAGATGTTTCTGGGTTGATGGCGAGAGGCGTATAGAAAACCCCGAGAACTTGACTCAATAAACCGAAGCTGTTTTCGGAAATTCTACTAGCCTGTGAAAGCCTGTAGTTAAATATTGCTTTCTCTGCATCTTCTCTTGCCTGAGTACGCTTTCATCATGTGTTCTCCTAAACGAAAAGCATCATCACAAACCATTACATATGGTGTAATTATGTCAGAATTAGGTAGTGCAGAAGGGGGAGGAAAGAAGTTCTCGCTTTTTAACATTTTTCCTGTAGCAGATTTCTCAAGACTCCCACTATCTCCCTCCTTACCAAACGAACCTATGTCTACAACAGTAGACTTGTAATTTGCGTCAACAAAAGCAAGCAACACAGTCGAAAAGAAGTCCTTGTAATTGTAGAACAGAGATCAGGTTTTAGAGGGGCAGAATATGCTTGTATGTTTTCCATCAAACAGTTGGGAAAATTCCATTGTTTCCAAAATTCTTTTGTTTTTTCCTGGAGTACATCTTCATTAGGAGGAGGCATCAAAATCGGTGGTAGCTTTCTGCATAATATTTTCAAAACTTGTTTTACAATACGGCTTATGTAACTTTGTGATATGTGGAATGCAAATTCCAGTGATCTGAAGGATTCTCTGGTGGCCATAAACCTGAAATTAATATAGTGTGCTATAATATTTTACTTTGCAACCTGTTAAATTATATTTTAATCATGTTTTCAGCTGATATCTGCAAAAAGAGGTGGAGGAATATGCGGGGCACCTATAAAAACACAAGAAAGACATGAAAATGGTGACTGGCTCTGCATCAGAGTCCTGACCTAGAAAATGGGCACTTGCTGATGCGTTATCCTTTCTTGATGCTGTACATTATGAAAGAGTGTAAGTAATATAGGTTATAACAAACCAATGTCAGCATGTTTCAATAAAGTTAGTAATTATAACTATTCGAAAATTTATTCGCAGATCTCTATCCAGCATTCCACTAGATGAGTAAGAAGAAGATAACAGTACTGCAACGCTGTTTTCTCCCAGGCCAACTACATCTAATGTGAATCTTGATGATGATGATGATAGTTATGAATCACGTCACATTTCCAATATGCCTGTGCAGAGTACTGAGGTACAAAAGCAGTCCATTCCCGAAACTGCTGAACAATCAGACAGTCAGGACAGTCAGCATTCACCAGCCTCAACTACTTCTAAAGAGAAAACATCTGTAAAAAGGGGGAAAACTCCTACTACAAAGAGAAGAAAAGTGGGAGAAAGTATTTTAAAATTTCGTCAACAAAGATCTAATGAATGGAACAAAATTACTCAAACCCTTACTAACAATTCAGATTCAAACAAAGCTGCTGAGGATGAAATTGAAGCTTTCTTCAAATATATGGCCATGTTAGTAAGAAATTTACCGCCATTTATGATTTCAGAAGCCAAGATGAAGATTCTTAACGTTGTATCGGAGTTGGAATTTAGGTCGCTTCAGATGTCCCAACCATCACCATCGACCACTTCACTCGATTCTTCTATTTCAGAGGCTTCAGGGAGCCAGAGCCAGTCACTGTTAGAGTACACATTTATACAGAATTTGGAATAATGAAATTCGTAAATAGAGCAATTGCAAAGGCTGCTCTCTACTTCAAAATTGTCTTTGTATTTTTTTTACTAGTGACTTAAAAACTATGATATTTAAACAAACATAGTTTAACATGTGATATGATGTGAAACTTGCATACTATTTACATATAATGAAGTGAAAATAATTATAAATATGTAACAATTATATTTTTAAAATAAGGTTTCATTTAATAAACTGAGTAAGTAAATATACTGTTGCTGTTATTACGCCTACCTTAATGTTACTGCTAACTTCTGTGCAGGTGTTATCGGATGTCTGACCCTGTTGCAAGATTGACACCTGATTTTGTCTTCCACCAACTTCAACACGTAATTGAACTGCTGTATATTCAGTCTAAAAAATTCACGAAATTTTCTTTCACCCTTCATTAGGTGCCTATTAATTAGGATGGAATTTAATTCCTCCTCCGCTCTTGCTTTGAACAGGTCATGCACAGATCTACTTCCACCATTCTCGCTCAATATCAGATGTAAAATTTCATCGTCTTCCTCCTCTTCGAGCATCAGTAGACGAAGAACACCGCTTTTATCCATGTGTGTCTCTCTCACTGTCGGGAAGTAATTATACCAATCCACCCGATTACAGCCGCGTCTTAGGAATGGTTCAATCGTACAGCCGCTGCGGCTTGAGTCGTGCGGCAGAATCGCACGGCTCCAAACGCTTCTTGCGAATCACACCTTTAGTGAGTTATGCACCATATACACTAATACAACTAACGGACGCGCGCGACAAAGAGCGGCTAGTCGCGTCAGTGGGTTATCAACTTAACACTGCTGGCCTTTTCTTTATTCCTGTTCTTAAGTAATTCGCTACAGGCCTAATTTACGTAGAACAGATCCTTTTTTTTCCTTGGCACTACAGCCCCAGTGGGCCTAGGCCTACCTCCATGAGCTTCTCCGTTCACTTCGGTTTTTCTAGATCTTACACATACGGTAGAACTCCTTTGGCGAGTGATCAGCTCGTCGCAAGGCCTCAACCTCTAGACAAACACAGAAAAACGCACACAAACATCCATGCCCTGAGTGGGATTCGAACCCACGATTTCGGCTTGCGAGCGAGCGAAGACAGTGCATGCCTTAGACCGCTCGGCTACCGTGACCGGCAGAAGAGACCCTTACTGTCTGTTTTATTAATGCAAAGCTTGGTATATGTGATAAATTCGTTTTTGTAGGGTTAGCGTATATGATCATTACAATTTCTGAAATTTATTGTGAAACAGCGAGGCAAGGTGTTACTTGCATCAAAGTATGCACATGTAGTTGCAGTGATTTGCCGCCAGGGTCACTGCAGTGTAGAAAATGGTGATACCTCTGCAAAGTGTGAAGTGTATCTTGTGGTTCAGTAAAATAAAACATGTGAAACCAATCCAGCGACACTCTGTGACGGAATTCGGAGAGAATTGACCTTCGAAACCACCCCTTTTTGAAATTCGTAAACAGTTCTGTGAGGCAGGTTGTTTATGCAAATGCATAGTTCTTTTTGTTGCAAAATATATGGGCGAGACTGGAATACCAATTTGATACGTATGGGGTTACTACGTAATAGTGCAAGTGCCGATCACTTCTGCGTGGTAAAATAGACTTTCACACTTGTAGTTTAATGTTCGATGTTGTGTCTTGCCTGATAGCTTCAGAGTACATTGTAATATAATTTGTGATCACCCTGTACATTACTTTCTTTTATCATGCTTGCCGTTCTGTTCATTTTACAACGACTATTGGTCATAAGGACATTTACATTTTGTATTTAATGGGATGTAGTTAATTACAAACTTTTGATTTCACTCAAAACGTGCCAAAAATGTACAGCAAAAATAAGAAATATTCAGTTGCCATCAGTTTAGACCTAATCTGAGATCAAATTTACCCATATTTATCTTATATTTTTATTGTTTTCATTATTTCATGTACACGTTTATTTGAAAATACGTTTGGGGATGTTAATAATGCCAAAAGGTATATCCGGTGATCAGTTCGTCACACATACAGTAAACTATTTCTGGACTGTAAATTTGCCTTATTTTTATCCGGTTCTTAGTGTCTTTCTCTTTGATAATTCTAAGTTCTTTCTGTGTGTAGCAAAGCACAGAATTTGTGTAACGTCTCAAAGACTGGTTTACTATAGTTGATAATGAAACTCATATTAGCGTGTTGTTACCTGATTGATCCTGATGTTGATGTAAGTACAGGAACTCTCAGGTCTCAGAGGGTTGGGCGACTAATGTAAAAAACAAAAGTTTCCTTAAAAGACGTTTCGGTTGGTGGTAGGCCAGAGGGTCGAGTAATGTAGAAAAAAAGGCACAATAGGTCTCTGTGGTCGCGGTGCAAGGGCCAAAAAGGACCACCCCTTATACATTCAATGTAGAAAAATGTGTTCATACTGATACAGCACTTCGCCTTACGGGGGATAGACCTTATGGGTCTCCGCTGTACATCATACAGTGTGGTCGTTCCTAGACCAAAGTGGTTTTGATCTCTTAAATCATGTTCATCGTGGAATAACTAAAACCCGATATCAATAATGAGTAACCTGATTTTATAGGCCGCGCCATATCTCAAGCGGTTAATCGCTGGCTTCCCACCGCGGCGGCCCGGGTTCGATCCCGGGGTCTGGTCAAGTGGGATTTGTGGTGGACAAAGTGGCGCGGGGGCAGGGTTTCTCCTAGTACTTCGGTTTCCCCTGTCAATCTTCATTACACCAATTACTCCACAATCACCCTCACCTATCATCTGGGGCTGGTACAATAGGCCAGAAGTGGCCGCAGTACAAGAGACTTAGTCCCACCCCACTAGCAGTAAAAAAAAAACAACTGATTTTAAGTTGGCTTCTCCCCTCCCAAGAAGTTTTGTGCGGGGAAAACATTATTTCAGTTGAAAGAAATTACAGATTTTATAATACTGCAGTTTGAAGAATTGTATATTTATATTACTTTTCGAAGTCCAGTCGTATTTTTGTATTTCCTGTTCTGGCGTCATTGTATGTATATTTTCAATATTACGTTCAGTATTTAATAAGATTCGAAAGAGTTCTGACGATGGTGTATAACGCAGAATTATTGGGTTCTTTGGACTTTTTCCATCGTCCAGTATTCTAGAAAATATAAAACACGACGTTTCAGAAACTGAATCTGTTTCGGTCCTCAGTTGAAGGAGGGGGGCACACCTACTCAGTTGGGCTGTGCAAATCTTACAGGGTTGTCCAGTGATTGAGATTAGCTCTTTCTAAGGGGCCCAACTGAGTAGGTGTCTTCCCCCCCCCCCAGATCCAGTTTCCGAAACGTCGTGTTTTCTATTTTCTAGAATACCGGACGATGAAGAAAGCCCAAAAACGGCGCAATTCTGTGTATTTAATAAGAATTCAGTCAAGCATATTTATTGCTGTGTTTTCATTTCTGGTGTATTCTTTTGAGTGCTGTCCGCAGAAATGTGTGGCAAGGTCTTGTTTCAGCTGGAAGTTCTGTTGGCTCAGTGTGTTCAGCAGGTCGGGAGGGGAAATCTGGTTATTGCATGCATGTGACTTGCCACCATTCCCTCCAAGCAGAAAATGCTGATATGATTAATTTAAAACTTGCTTACACTCCGTATATGCTGAATCCAAGAAAATCGATTTCGTAGTCCTTCCTTCGTGTTTGAAAGTAGCACCACGATAAATTGTGCAGAGCTTAGTGCTTGCGTGTGTGAAGTCATAGGAAGCCAGCCGGTTGGTCTCTGTGTTGGAGTTTTCAAAGCCATTGTCACATTACTGTAGAGAAATTCATCACAGATTTTGAATTAATTCAGGACACTCTACAGCATTATTCAACAGGCATGGGTTCTTTTGCCATAGTTTCTCTAGAAAGATGTATTAACAAAGCGATTATTTCCATATTTAGCAGCGCAGTAAGACAGGTTGCTTATGAATGATGCGTTGGGAGATACGTGTAAGGGATTTATTGAGGAAAATCACGAAATAGTCTCAGTTATGATAGTCGGATGACCTGAGTTTTGTATTTGTAAATTCCCGAACGTTAGGTATATGTAGAAAATGACAGGAGTGAATCATTCTATTATTAGGTGTACAGTAGCAATTCTGAAACTGGTATCGGTGCCCCAGGGATACCAAATCAGGTTGTTTGTGGTACCAGATTCCTACGTTCACCATTTCCTTTGAAAACTGTGATTTGTGAATGTGATTTTGTTTAGAATTCTCTTAGAAATGTATGACAAAAATATGATCGTTGGTCATTTGTATATGTAAAAAATTAACGCGTGCATTTTCAAGATCTGTTCTTATTGGGTCCAGATATTCGTGTAACTTTCAGTGGGTACCAAGCACAAACACGCCATAGAACAGTAGCTGTAGAGTATAAATTATTCCTCACCGAGAGGAGGATGTCCTGAACTCGGTTTATTTCAATAGTTTAGTTACGTGCATATTTAGGCTACATTCCTTATTTTGAAAAAAAAAAGTTAAAGGAGGCTTATGAAATCACCATGCTGTCTATGTGTCTGTTCCCACCTAACAAGCCAGAATAGTGGAGCAAGAAGAGATGGCCATTGCTAAGCAACGGCCTAGTAAACACTTTTACGAAGCAACGAATACACATGCAACAGTAGAACAGTTGGACGCGATGCTTTCTATGCGGTTAGTGTCGTATCAAATACCCAAAATGTAGTGAAAGGAAAGTAAGGGATACGTAAGATAGGCATGATCTGTTCTGTAAAGTCTGTACTGACGGAGGACGGAGTGAGTAGTTCAAAAGGAAGATTTTTCAATAACATGATATATGTGCGAAATGTGTACTTGACGAAAGGCCAAGCATATTCATAAGAGACAAAACCATCTTCTCGTCAGAGAGGATGTTACATAAAGAACTACTACCCCAAGAGTTCAGTTGAAAAAATCTCTGGTCGTGGGTCTCAAGGGCCTTGACCCAAAGACAATTGATTGGCGGTAAACAGCCAGTCGTAAAGTAACTGACTTTGACGCTGACTCTGGAAAGTAAAACTTCTTGTTATTTTTAGGTACAAGAAAGACAGTTTCGGTGCTAGGGTAATAATTATTTGAATGGTCGTGGTATCGTTAAAAATGTTGCCCGGATAACACTATCAGAGCCTTTAAAGTCTGATCGGCAGTCGATCCTCGGACCTCTGAATATAACGGATATTAAGGGTCCTTAGATATTAAGAACAGATTATTGCTTCCCGGATATTAAGCCCGTTGTTATGACTGGCCATATGCTGATCCAGTCGATTAAGACATTCGCAGGAAGGCTTGATTTTCTGTTGCATATTCTCTATCCTTAACTGTGAACTCAAAAGTTGGAAGACGCTTCTGAACGTTTCGGTTTGCCAGCCCGACATTTCCAGGGAAACAGTTTTACTTGTGTAATTGTCAGACGTCAACGGCAAAGTTGTTTTTGCGTCAAAGGACCGCGCCATGAAGATGTATAGGGAAGTGGAAGTAAAACTCCATGCAGTCTTGACCTCGGCATTAGAACATAGATTGATGCCATGCAACCGTTGCGCAATCTAGTGACGCTAGTGACTGACAGTTCTCTGCTTGCCGTTTGCAATCCGCCTACCAAAACCAGTGAATGTAATTTAGGCCTGCAGTGACATGTCGTAGGAGACCTATGCACGGTTCATGCCCGAAGGTCATTAGTTATGATGCTGATGAATGTCATATCTTGCGGTTTTTTGCACAGTTTTGCGACTTTTTATCAGATTTATGGTCAGTACTTTGTTCTAAATTGTATTTAGGCCAGTTAGATTTTCCTTGGCTGGTTGAGCGACTGTCTTGAGTATTTATGCTCCAGGGAGTTGTTTGTGTGAGATGTACTTATAGTATATTTTGGTTACAGAGTTCAAAGAGCACTCTTGCACAAATTTTTGAACAGTGTTCATTTATCCAAACTCCGTATATTTACGGTATGCTACTGGGAATATCAAACATAGTATTGGAAAATTTGATCATATGTATTTGTAAGGAATCAACCACGAAATTGGGCATATGTTTCAAATATAAGGGACAGTTCAGGATTTTTTGCACCCCCTCCCCATCTGTTGTTTATTTTGTATTTTTATTTATGTATTTATTTTGTTAATTACAATCAGTGGACCTTCATGGAGATTTTGGGATGTGACAGCTGGTATTGTTTATCACATACTGTATGTTAAAAATTGAGCTATGACTTTGGAGGCCATATAATATTAATATTTTCAGTGTGTAGAAGGCAAAATTGGCATTAAGTTAGTACAGGAGTGGGCAGTTATTTTCGCTGGCTGTCAGGTCACGAAATTAGATAACACAGAATTTTGTATGGTAAAACAAACGGCGATTACTTCCCAAAGCAAGATTATCAGGTGATTTTTATAATCTAAACGCACTGTGTTTCCTGTGAGATAGGAACTGAATTTTTGAATTGTATTTAGATGTACATGCTTCAAAGGGATAAGAGGGCGACATTTATCCAGGCGTAATGCAAATAACAGCTACGAGTACTATGTTTACTGACGTCATGGCATTAAAAATATGATTTGAATGCACACCTACATACCTACCCATCAAACAGACTCTTCGTAGAGAAGTTTTTCTTGAAGAGCCAACAGTCGTTCAGCAACTCGAGAAATTCTCGATGTTTTTTGGAATCGGAAAATTCAGTACCGTGATCGTGGTCATGTCCTGAGCCAGATGGTTGCAGTCCTCTCCCTTTAAGACAGCGGGCTAAGATTGCCCTCTTTCTACATAACACTCTTTTGGGTGGAATCGTGCAGGAGTTTCTTGCTTCGTGAAGCCTAGTTTTGGCTCAGTATTGACACATTTGCCTGATTCGGGCCTGTATGTCTGAATATATCCGTGTACAAGTTTCAGTAATCAGATTGTTTTTTTTTTTGTGAATATTGATTGGAAAATGTAATATACTTATTGCGCTGCAGTAATTACCCTCTGAGGATGCTCGAAAGATTACAAGTGAGTAACATGTATTTTTCGTACCGAAAAACATTTATGTCTGTCAACTACATATAATATGTAGAAGAAATCGAGTGGTATTTAAATAACTTATTGTACATGTGTGTTTCATTCCAAAAATAGTATTGCATGTGATCATCTCCAGGAATGTGGTGTACGGGATCATACCAGTATTTTTGGAATACCAGCATGGGATGGGATTATTTCTCTTCACAAATTATATTGGAGATAAAGGGTTAGAGATGAAGTAGTTTAGTTAATCTTTTTAATCAGTACTCTTTACCTTAAAATGAAGGGTTCTGCATACTCTACTGGGGGCACGCGGTAGCGTAGTTGGTTGAGGCATAATGGTACAAGCCGGGACTGGTCGCGGGTTCGATTGCCGACGAGTTCGTTGGATTATTCAACTGACCTAATTCTTCCAGCCGCACTGTGGCCCTAGGGTCGACTCAACCGCTAACAGACATGAGTACCACGAATCTACCTGGGCGGTAAAGGGCGGCCTGCGCGTGGGACTGACAACCTCACCGTCATCTGAGAGCCGTTTGTCTAGAAAATGTGGGAGCCTTAACGTCTCACAACTCTATGGACCTCTACGGCCTATTACAGGGATAGCTTCAACTTTTTTCGTACTCCGCTCGCATTGGAAATGAAGAAACAAAGGCAAGAAGCTTTATGTGTCTTTGGCATGTATGTTCGCATACAAGAATTAAAGTGTTCGTGTTTTAAACGCAGTGGCATGTGTGTTTCCTTAAATCCATTTAAGAACTCTGTTCCACCTCGTCTGTTGAGTTTTGCCCTGGTATGTTTTGCGAATTAATAAAGTGCCTTGAAAATAGGTTCAGCAGGATTTTAAACGAGTGCTTGAAATTGGATGCATAAATCGGTTAGGTGGACATGAAATGAATAAATAGTACGTGTATATTATACGGTCATGGTATAAGAGACGCCAGTTCATGTTGTTTTCCTTTGTTCGTGTAATGACAGGTCAAAAGTAAAAGCGAAATCCGAGTATGAGTTGTAGAATTTGTGCTTATGTTCCATCCTCTTTTGTTGGGCCCTGGCGTACGTTTGGAAATGAGGCGGTTGTCTCCACGTGCTTTCATTAAGTGCTAGTAGCATGCAAGAGCGTTGGTGATACGCCTCACTGAAGGCAGTCATCATAAGGTGATATGTAGGCCTACTAGGGCTGCCAATATTGGTAATTGCTGAGGATAATTAAGAAACGAACAGTCGGAAACTAAATTGACTGATGGAAATTACAGTGTTACCGGTAAACTTTGACAGATACGAGATAGATTTTACGGATAATACGAATAAAAAAGGGGCCAGTTCAGGGTATTTTGTAGTTCGTTAGTAGAGACCAATTGATGAAGGTCGGCGACGCTGAAATTACGTCATGGTGGTTGTGGCCTTAATCTTGGACCTTATGTTATGCATATGGATATTAATCTGGGGCGTACATACGGTATTAAGCATGAAGTATGGCGACTGGCTATGGGCTGCACGGTCGAGGGAGTGGAGAGTTCGAGCTCCTTTAGGGGTGAGATTTTCTCCTCTGCATGTTGTCGAGACCGGTTTTTGTGCTCACCCAGCCTCCTATCCAATGGATTCCGGAGCTCTTACCCCGGGAGTAAAGCGTCCGGGGCATGAAGCTGGCCACTCACCTCCAACTAGTGCCGAGGTCAAGAATACATGGATCTGTACATCCACTCCCCTAGACCTCTTCGTTAAGTACACGGGAAACTTTACCTTACCTTATACATATTAAGATTTAAGGGTAGTATTATGAGGCTTGTGATTATGCGTCGTTAGCGATTAACTGACGAATGGAAATAATGGGGTGTTAATCGGACCAAGTAACGACTTTGCAGAGACAGTCCTGTGAATGTCCTTCCTGGAAAACAAAGCGCGAACATTTAGAACAATTTTATCAGCGTTTTAGTAGTCGGAGACCTCTTCTAAAATTAAGTTTATGTAAGTAAAAATTTTCTTCTAGGTGAACATCGATAAGTAGTTATAGTCGCTAGCAGCCACGTTCAATACCTGCCGTGAGCAGAAATTCAGGCAAGATTAACAGTTGCTCATCAGATTTCGAAATTTTTATATACTCGATAATTCGTGTGTAGATTTTAATTATAAAGAAAGAAGTATTTTATCGTAGGGCATATGTCATTTTTTTTTGTAGGGTCTAATTTTTATAATCAACTTGAGAAGTGAAGTAAATGCCAGTTTTCACCAGACTTGGTGGTTGGGTATTGCTTCGTATTCCAGAAATCCCGTTTTTTAGATGTCTGTCCGGAGAAGAGAACTTCTAGTTTGCGTTTTTCGTGGTTTTCTTTATTATCTGCGCGCAAATACCGAAATGGTGCCGTAAAATAGGTCATAGTCGCCTCCGTCCATATTGTTTCCAGTTTGTGATCTACAGTCATTTTACCATCCGGTCCAGTACAACTGTTCAGTTGGAAAGCATGCTTAAATAATCCCAGAATTATCTCCATCATCATCATCATCATCATCATCATCATCATCGCCGCCGCCTAATTTCAGCTGATGAACGAATATGAATGAAAAACGAACACATCCATGGAGTTAGAATTTTTTTCAGCCACATGAATAAAATTTCTACGTTCGGAATTTTTAAGCCATATCCTCTCCCCTATCTCCCTTCCCCTAACCGACTTTCCATTGTATACACCGACCGCCTGTTTACTCTCCTCCGAGTTGGGCAGACGCCATCTTGTCGACTGCTCTTGGTATGCTTTGCCATGTGTTCCGAGAGAAGCTACATACAAATGATGCAGACTAGGACACTACTTCTCTCTCCACCTCCCCTCTTCCATTCCACGTCATTCCTTTATATTATCAGAGATCACGATATCGCTCTCCCTCCTCTTCTCTGCTTCTCTGTATACTTCGTTCAGGGGTCAAACAGTCAAGCATTAAGAATTACGTAATGCCGGCTCATGCATGTACATAGAGTCGGGCGCCTATTTTTATCGAATATCTGCCCTGAGGGAAAGGAAGGCTTTATAGGAGTCCTTGAGAGAGACAAGGCTTGGAAATGTGAAAGTATTCCAACACCAACAGACAGAGTAGTGTCGTACCCCACTGCCTAATCTTGTTCTCAAACTGCTATATTTCCGTGGCTTTATTAATGTCCAGCCTCAAGATTTGGATAGCTAAAGGCTGTGCCCATTTCTTCCAGCCATGTTGAAGTTTCACTGATATTCCTCCACATTTCAGGAGAATGAGGGGGACCAAAAATTGCATTTTGGCTGTATCATTAGAACCGCGTCCCCAGGACAAAATCATTCCCATGTTACATGTCTAGCGTTAGTGTATATTTTGCAATTGTTGGAAGAAACTAAATTTAATTCACAGTTGTTCACCAAAACAAGCGAGAGCTGTGACATTTAGGTCCTAATCATTGAACATGAGGAAAGAGAAAACATTATTATATCATTCAGATAACATTCAGTCGAGGTAGAAGGTAGGCGTATCACACACACACACACACACACACACACACACACACACGCACACACACACACACACACTTCTTAAGGTGTATAGGAAGTGTATTTAGTAACTGTCAGAAGGTGCCGGGTAAGTTTGCTTTGAAAGGTAGAAGTAAAGTGTTTGGAAATTTATTCGGTTTAATTATTGTGTTCGAGTCTAAGGAACCGCCTCTGTGGTCTAGTGGTGAGTTCCTGCCTACAGATCTAGAGGTCCAGGTTCGATTCCCGGCGCTACCAGATTTTCTCATAAGTAGTGGGTCTGGAACGGGGTCCACTCAGCCTCAGGTTAATTGAGGAGCTATTTCAAGGAAATAGCGGTTCCGGTCTAAACCGAAATTAACGGCCGTGGGATTCGTTGCGCTGACCACGCTAAAGTCGGCACTAACTTCGCCGACAAGCGGCGGTCGCTCTGTCGGTATTGTTCGCTTGCGGACTACAGGCCATAGATTTTTTGTTCGATTCTAGGGGAATTCTCATGACATATTTAGTCTGCATTCATAGTAGCCTAACGGAGAATTTGTTATCGCGGACTGCAAGCCATGGAGTTTTTTGTTCGATTCTAGGGGAATTCTTATGACATACATATTAGTCTGCATTCATAATAGTTTAACGGAGAATTTGTTATCGCGGACTGCAGGCCATGGAGTTTTTTGTTCGATTCTAGGGGAATTCTTATGACATATTAGTCTGCATTCATAATAGCATAACGGAGAATTTGTTATCGCGGACTGCAGGCCATGGAGTTTTTTGTTCGATTCTAGGGGAATTCTTATGACATATTAGTCTGCATTCATAATAGCATAACGGATAATTTGTTATCGCGGACTGCAGGCCATGGAGTTTTTTGTTCGATTCTAGGGGAATTCTTATGACATATTAGTCTGCATTCATAATAGCCTAACGGAGAATTTGTTATCGCTCTTTGTATGTTAGGCGTGTTAGAATTGTGGAATTGGCGTTGTCTTGTCTTACCAGTCATGTTTTCGTGTGTTTCAGCAACCAATTGTCGCAGGCGTTATTGGTATACGCGACCCTTTTAACAGAAGGCCATGCGGTTTTTTTACAGATCCAGGGCGAAATCAGAACTGAAGGTTTAATTCGTTACATGATTTTTTCCCTTTCGTGAGAATACTTCAACAATTTTAGTGGAGGCAACTATTTATAACCGTCATTCGATTTGATCCGGTTTCACAATAGGGAAACGAACGTGTTTCTGTGTAGGCCCATGGGAAGCACAAAACAAACTGCGCATAGCGATTCAGTGTAGGTTGCCTGTTTTCGAGCATTTTTTTAACACTGTAATTTAGTTTCATGAAAGGAATGTGTACTTGAAGATTGCTGTTTTCTGGAATGTGAGCTCGTGTAGTTTGGCACATAGCTCCGGACGTTTTGGAGGAACCTGCTGCCTCAGTCTTGAATGTAGAAGTCTCTCTTTACCTTCCTAAGTATTGGTACCTATACGGCACCACATCTCAGAATACAGCGATCTTAATAGTCACCGCCATGAGTACCTCAGGCCTCATGAAGATGTATATGCTATTCACGCCTACCTAGAACTAAATGATGTGACCTTCATTCTTACTGCTACAAACTATATTCCACAACATTTTGTCTTTGCCTAAAAACGAAACATGATGGCATCCAGTACATCTTTAGTAACCATAAGAGAAACAATAGTCTATTTCAGTTTCTTACTAAACAACATTTGGGGGTACGCGGTAGCGTAGTTGGTTGAAGGGCTATGCTACAAGCCGGAAGATCAAGTCCCGATGAGGACATGGATTTTTTTCAGTTGACCTAATCCTTCCAGCTGCACTAGGCCCGGGTGTTTACTCACCCTCTAACAGAAATGAGTAACAGGAATTAAATAATTTTCCTGGGTAATAAAGCGCGGCCAGCGAGTAAGGCTGATAACCTTACCGCCATCTTTGAGCCGATTGTCTAGATAGTGTGGGACCCTCAACGTCTCACAACCCTATGGGCCTTCACGGCCTTGTACAGGGTTAGGTTTACTTTTTTTTAAAACATTTTGTGTAACGGACCAATATTTCGTGTTAAAATACATGTATTTGAAAACTTCAACTCGATAGGGAAGATATTTTCATATCAGCACTTGAATATGTTAACGCCGTAGTGTGATGTTACTTCTGCGACGATATGTCGAGATATGTACGTATCAGAGGCGGGGCTCGAGTGCTGACAATTATGAATGAATGGGCATGATCGACTTATCTTAAAATGAATGAGCTTGTTCACGATTGATTATCGAGTTGTTTGAATTTTTTTATTGGATGAAATGCAGTAAAGAATGTGAAATTGTTATGGTTCATAGTCTCTCCGAAACTGCGAATTTCGTCTGATGCCCTGGAATCATCGTTCTTTGAGCGCTATACAGCTTTCTGCATCGCTGTATGCTGTATATGTATTACATAATGAAGAACGTACGGATTATACAGGTCACACGCTGTTAGTGGTAACAATGGGCCGCGCCATAGCACAAGCGGTTAGTCGCTGGCTTCCCACCGCGGCGTCCCGGGTTCGATCCCGGGTCTGGCCTATTGTACCAGCACCAGATGATAGGTGAGGGTGATTGTGGAGCAATTGGTGGAATGGAGATTGGCAGGGGAAACCGAAGTGTCCACAGTACAAGGGACTTAGTCCCACCCCATTAGCAATAATAATAAAAAATAGCGGTAACAATGGACGGGGTGGGCTGAAGTGAAGGTTGAATGGGAGACAAGAAATGATTACAAAGTATTTGTGGGACTTTCCGAAAAATGGCCACTTGGAAGGCCGAAAGAGATTTGAGAACATGCTGTTGATGCAAGGGCGTGGATGAAATTAACATGGCCGATGTTGAGCCTTTGGTGTGTGTTAGCAAATAGAGTTTGAGTTAGCACGTGATTATTTGAAGTGTACTTACTATCTTCGAGGATCTAATGCCGTGTATTCCTTTGAAAGTTAGTCGACGTTTCGGAGAGACATGAAACAGTAGCAAGCAGTGCGCTACTGGCTGCCTGCTTCATGCTGGTTCTTACGTGGCTTATACAAACAACAAAAAACAAAAACAAAAACTCCGTGGTTCTAGTCCGCAAGCGAACTATACCGACCTAGCGACCGCCGCTTGTCGGCGAAGTTAGTGACAACTTTAGCGGATAGAGGGTGTTGCGTGGTCAGCACAACGAATCCCCACGGCCATTAATTTGGGTTTTCTAGACTGGAGTCGCTATTTCCTTGAAACAGCTCCTCAATTATCATCACGAGGCTGAGTGAACCCCGTTCCAGACCCACTACTTAGAAGATCTGGTAGCGCCGGAATCGAACCCAGACTTCTGGATGAGTAGCCAATTACTGAACACTGACCACAGCCGGTCTACGTGGCTTATTCTTAAAATAATTACTTCTTGAATGTTTTAATTTGTTTTCTATTTGGATGATAATACGTTTAAGAACTGTCTTCAGCAGAGACGTGTAGGATCTTGCACTAGCGTATTTTGATAAAATTGTGGAGACGACTTGAGCAGTAGATCCTGTATGTGCTTGCCACGTTACATAATACGCTCTCCGGTACATGTACGCCGAGGCTAAAAACACGGTTGTCGTAGGTCTCTGTTAACTAGCTCGTGACGAATGAGTGAGCATGTGTGGTGATCTGATCCGGACTTGGTCTCACAAGGAAAACAGCGTTTAAAGATGAAAGTGCCGAGAAGGTTCTGAAGCATGAGGATGAGGGAAGAACTTACATTTCAATTTCAGATCTGCACTTTCAGCCATTGACTGGCTCTGAGGTCTAGTGGTCAGAGTGCCTGACCACAGATCCAGAGGTCCCGGGTTCGATTCCCGGCGCTGCCAGATTATCTGAGAAGTGGTTTGAAAAGGGGGTCCACTCAGCCTCGTAAGGATAATTGAGGAGCTATTTGAAGGAAATAGCTGTTCCGGTCTAGAAAACCCAGATTAACGGCCATGGGGATCCGTTGCACTGACCACGTGACACCACTAGGCAGTAACTTCGCCGAGAAGCGGCGGTCGCTCGGTAGGTATCGTTCGCTTCCGGACTACAGGCCACGGAATGTGTTTTACTTTTAACCATTGTTGGTTTGATTAAATAAAGAGGCATGAGATTGGCGGGACATTTAACACGCACGAAATTTAAGTTAGAAACTTTAGAGGAAAGAGGCGCAACAGGGGGNTAGTCTAGATGGGAAGCTACAGTGCGTACAATCAAGTGCGCGCCGCACTGTAGTTTGTGAAATGGAGTGAACTGGCTCAGGTTCAGCGATTTATGGCCACGCTAATGAGCTTTCGGATTCCACGAGAAAACTGAAATCCCTGTGCTGTGAAGGACGTAAGCAATTTCACTTAATATGTCTTTCAGTTCTCGCTCGTCTGCGTGCTTTTTGCAGCGCCGTACTGAATATCTCATTTGAATAGATGGTGCACCTACCAATTTTAGATTCGATTGTTGGCCCATAGGCCCCGAGATTTTTCGTGGCTATCGTAGTCCAACGTAAATCCTGCGCCAGTGGTCAGCATAGGTCACGACCGCGGCCTTCCCGATTCTTCCAAGTTCGTTCATTCATCCTATCACACGCTTTCTCAGTTTCATAAACTGAGAAAGCGTAGTTCAGTAAACGAAGAAACAAACCATGCAGCGTGTTTCAGTATCCAGATGCTTTGGGCTAGCAATACAACTAAGGTCACATAATGAAATCCGTGAACTTGTAATAGGCATGAAGAAAGCAGTCTTCTGGGATTTGGCACCGTGTATATGTGGTGTTAACCGACGTTTCGGAGGAACGTATCGCCCCCATCTTCAGGGTAGAAGAAAAAGTATAAGAATTCTGCAAGCGACAACACCGTGAGAAACGGTAAAGCTGTCTGCTTTACCGTTTCTCACGGTGTTGTCGCTTGCAGATTTCTTATACTTTTTCTTCTACCCTGAAGATGGGGGCGATACGTTCCTCCGAAACGTCGGTTAACACCACATATACACGGTGCCAAATCCCAGAAGACTGCTTTCTTCATAGTCACCGCCGTGAAAGCCTCAAATCTTACATAGTGTTCCTCTATGGGGAGGCTACTCAACGACACATTCGACGACTCGAGACGCTAAGCTGTCTGCTTTACCGTTTCTCACGGTGTTGTCGCTTGCAGATTTCTTATACTTTTTCTTCTACCCTGAAGATGGGGGCGATACGTTCCTCCGAAACGTCGGTTAACACCACATATACACGGTGCCAAATCCCAGAAGACTGCTTTCTTCATAGTCACCTCCGTGAAAGCCTCAAATCTTACATATTGTAATAGGCAGTCTTGAAAAAGTATTTTTAAAGACTGCTTAAATGTTAAAAATACGGATGTTCTCGTCAGTGGTGTTTGACTGACTGTTATTTCAGTTCGGGAATTGCCTGTTTTATGCCCATACCTCATACCCAGATGGCATGACCTTTCGAAATTGACGCTGTCTCAGACATACGCGTCTGCGCGTTGCCATACCTCATGCCCAGAAGGCTTAACTTACAGGAATGAATGGCACTAAGATATCGACATACTGTCATGCGGTTCGACGGGTTTATTTCGTTGGTAAAGTGGGTATGCTACGTTTCTAAGATTAGGCAGAAAAAGATCATATATATATATACCACTTCCAAGAATGATACCCAAGTAGGGGTGGAATATAGAGGTGTAGGGCGGGGATGAGTTCACGATTCGCGTCAGGAGGGGTGGGAGAGTGTAGAGATATGTGGTCTATTGTTGATTAGGTCTTGCTTTATTTCTCAGTACTATTCATACCATTGGCCTTGTGGTCCAAGGAGCTGGGAGGAAGAGAGACAGCGAGAGAAGATAGTTTTTCCTTTTGGAAACAGCGCACTTGATGCCGGGCAGGGTCGCGATGAAGAGAAACGAAGCAAGTCATTGGGGTCCCAGACAAGAGAAAGTTAATTTGGCAACAATGGGAAAAGTTCTCAAGGGTGCTATAATTTTCGTGATACTGGACACTTTTAGTTTTTGTTCTTTTATCGAATATTGGTTGTGTGGTGCGGAGTGGACGCTGATTGGCAGAGAGGAATTTGATCGTATCTTTTAGCATATTGCAGGAGCAAATCAATTTTGGTTTCGGTATTTTTGGTATTAAGTGATTTAATTTTGTTATTTTGATATACATTTAGGTTTGGTAGCTGAAGACATCTTTTTAAAACTTTCCTGAAACATATGAATAGTTATCGGAAGATATATCATTTAGTAAATGCTGTCAGTGAATTGAGTTTTTTGAGTCCGTCACAATTAGGTTCATTTTGCTTGTAGGCCACGAATATTTCCTGTTGCTACGGAAAGCAAAACGGAGAGTTTCATGGAGGTAGGCCTAGGCCCACTGGGGCTGTAGTGCCAAGGAAAAGAAAACAAAAACGTGAAGCAGAAACCGTGTGTTTCTTGGTAACACGCGATGGCCTAGGTTGCAGAAAAATTTGGTCCCCCCAATTATTTGGCTTCTGTTTCTTGAGCACCTACGAAGATCACATCATTCTGACTACTGTGGGCGAAGTTTTGATGATACAGTAGCGCATACATTCATGCAGATATGCCATGTCTGGTGGTTGCTTTGTTCATATTTACGAAGTTCTGTTGGGGGTTCGATTGTGGACGCTCCCCTATGAAACAAGTGGAATAATGGACGAGCGGTTTTTATGAAGCATACAAAAGAAGTAAGATACTTTATTGTTACCAAGTTATATTGTCGAATTTTGAGATTTTTTTTTGTGTGCACGTTCTGAATAAACTCGGAATGTTTTGTGCATGCGCACTGATGGGATATGCGCGCGCACACCCACCCACCCTCTCACTTACAACCCCTCCACCTCACACGCGCTCACGGAGCCTATATTTTGGAAAGAACGCGTATAAAGTTATTTTAACCAGAATATGGCCTGGGCAATGTTTCTTTTTACATTTTTTAAATAGAACCCCGATCCCCACGGCATGTACACTACATATTTCCCGTAAACTAGCAAACTGTTCTGTATACAACAATAATAATTAACTGGCTGACTTGTTGGTATCAGCCCGAGGTTTAGCAGTTAATCCGCAAGTCCACCAGGCTCACCGACGTCCCATTGCGACAACTCGTTTCCGCAATATACCCTGATGCTATACTCCCAGCTTCTTTGTTTGAAGAAGTCGCTCTCCAAAGTGTTGCTTTGAGTGTCAGAGTTAGGGCGATAACTGCACGTATGTGGGGTTCAGAGAATGGGCCAGAAATATCATTTATTTGTGGGAATTTGTTTGTGCAGAAAATTATTTCACAATAAAAGGAAGAAAACCTTTACGACCTACTCCTTGACCCATGATGTTAACGTTCAACTAATTAACATTCAGTAAGGCTTACCGGAATATTACACATCACATCAAGGAGAGTTGGTTGGTTATGTAGACCGCATGGGAGAGATTAGTGATGTGCTTGTGGTTTTGGTCAGAAAGTCTAGGCTTGGATGGGAACATAAAGAAATGGGATGGGGAGGTGTTGACAATCATTTGACTCATTATTGGCGGCTCTATGTGAACACTTATGAACATTCGGATTTCACAGATGGTACCGGTTTTCCTGAGTAGGTTGCCGACTGGGACGTTCTCATGGAGGGCCGTGTTCTACGGAATATGACGGTTAGCATTTACCCATGCTGCGTTTGAGGGCTGTGCTTTGTTTGCTGCTTGCTTCATAGTGGTTACTTGATATGCTTATTTTTCGAACCTGAAGATGGAGGCGAGTTTACTCTGCGTTAAACTTCAGAAGATAGAACTCATCGGCAGGTCAGGGAGGAGTTGCGCGACTTTCATAGTCATGAGGTGGTAAACTATGGTCGTGAGTCTCGCGGGACTCGGAAACTAGAATGACTGCTGGCGAGGACCAACAAATTTTCGTCACACGCATATCATGGAATTTGACGTCATGTGTATGAAACAAGCATTTTTTGTAAGTTATCTACCTACCAGAATTAACCAACTCAGTGGAGCCGAGTCCTCCTTGAGAAGCAGATAGTCGCTTACCAGCTGTAGAAATTCCCTACCTTTTATGAAACCCGATGGTTCTTTACCGTGTTCATTAGAGCTGCATATCAGATAGCAACTGGTCTCGTGCTCTGGCAGCATGAAGTAGGCAACGATTTCCTACCTCCACGACCATACACTTGTGTTTGGAATTTACCATCTTGAGTGTCATAAGTAGTAGTTATTAGTTTCTTCTGACAAATAGGTCAGTGAAATTGTGTTGTGTGTTATATCAGGCCTGATGTTCTAGCTCACGCTTTATCATGGCCTCCAACACCAGGCCTACACGTGAAAAGAACAGAACTTGTTCCTAAGCAGTAAAGAATGCTGATGTCAGCCGTTAGCCGGAATCAGGAAGTATTATATATACACACGGTGCTGTAGTATATGTGATACTGATATGCAGCGCAAAAGATGTAACGTTTGGGTGTGACGTTTTCTCATACTTCATGTAGAAGGTAAAAAAGGAAAAATTGTCCCTGTACTCAACGAATTTAAGTACTACGCCATGAAAGCGTATGGGGGAGTGGACGTATAGATCCACATTTTCTTGACCTCGGCACTAGCTGGAGGTGAGTGATCAGCGTCACACCCCGGCCGCTTTATTCCCGGGGAAAGAGCCGCCGGTACCCACTGGATAGGAGGTTGGGTGGACCCCAGAGCCGGCCTGGACGATTTGGAGAAAATTCCTGATCCTCTCGGGTCTCGAACTCCGACCCCTCAGTCGTCGAGGCTGTAGCCAGTCGCTATACCGACTGCGCTACCCCGGCTCCTCACATACTTCATGTAAGTATTGATAACTTCTAAATACATATTCAACCTTGAACAGATGGTATACTGCTTGTTAAGAAATTCCTGCTTTTAAGGGATCCGAAAGTTCACAGTTTCGCAAAAAATTGCCATAGGCTTGTATTCAGGGCTTGTTCAGTCCGGACAGTACTTTTACTGCTATCAGCATCATTCATGTAGTCTTCTCGCATGTTCGTCAAACTGTTTGTGTGTGATGTCTTAATGGATAGCTCTGCAGGCAGAAATGTTCTATGCGTTTTGAGTTTCTTCCTTGACCACTGTATCCTTAATTTATTACCCCAGTACTAGGAGGAGAATGCAAATTTTGAACATTGTCTCCAGTACTTATAGTACTCCGTTTCCCATACGGCCACATATCATACATCATCACTTTGTTGTGCAGCATCCTGTCTTTGTTCCCCTAGAGTAAGGGCACAAATTCCGTAAGCATATAAAAACATGTAAACAGGGTTTGGAACTGTGGTTACGGGAACGTCTGCTTTTCGTGAAATATTTCAATTTATGCTAAAAAAAGACATTCCTTGATAATTGTGGCCTGTACAATGCAGTGGTCTGATTCTTGTACACGTTCCTTTAGTGCAGATGTAACCTCGAAGATCCACACTGTCGCCATGTTTGTAATTGTTGACATGTAGAACATGTAGGTAGAACTTCGTCAGTAATTTTCACATCGTGTTTCACATGACTCACAAGGGGATGGTCTCATTCGACATGTTGAAACCTGCCAAGGGGATGGTTTCATCCGACATGTCGAAACCTACCCTGAATTCTTTTTTTTCACTGCAAGAGTACACACAACAAAATCCACTGTCAAAATTTTAGCTGCTAATACGCACGGCAAGTATTTTTTAAAAATTGCCGAAGTTACTCATTTTTTCTGTACGCTGAACCGCTTGTACCAGAGGTTTGTACAACCCCAGCCTAGGCTGTGAGTCAGCCGTGTTGCGTACTGCTCTGCTAGGGTGGACATTTCTTCAAGGGTCTGACAGGCTACAATATTGGCCATGTTCAGCAATTTTAAAAAAATACTTGCCATGCGTATTAGCAGCTAAAATGTTGACAGTGGATTTTGTTGTGTGTACTCTTACGGGGGGGGGGGCAAAAACATCAAGGCGGGTTTCGACGTGGCGGATCAGACCATTCCCTTGTCCAGTGGGGTATTGGTTAAACTGAAAGTAAATGTTAATTTCGCGAGCCCGCCATGTTGTTTACATTCGATAGTAGAAATTCCATAATGAAAATTAAGACGTTCGAAGGAAGGTTTGTTACCGTACAAAATTTCAGTGTCCTACATTAAGTGATTCTAATGTCGCTCCCACTTCAGAAGTTCGCATTCCCGCAGTGTTGATTTTGTTGATGGTGAGAGGCAGACAATTTGATGGTGGGAGTGACCTGTATTGTAATGATTTCATACCGTGTCGTGTGGAAATTCGTCTTTGATTCAAGCGCGTTTAGGAGAAAGATACATGGATGGAGAGAGAGAGAGAGCGATTTGCCGATACCATAAGCCAGTGCTTTCGTACAACAGGGAAAGGAGATTAGCAGTAGTTGCGTATCTTAATCTCTAGGTCTCTTAGACACAACACGGGAAGCCAGCGATTAGGCACTGAGTGGTTGCAAGCATTTCCCGAGTTTTGCCTTTTGCACATCTGTGGTCTAGTGGTCAGAGTTCCTGGCAGTAGATCCAAGCATTTCCCGAATTTTGCCTTTTGCGCATCTGTGGTCTAGTGGTCAGAGTTCCTGGCAGTAGATCCAGAGGTCCGGGTTCGATTCCTAGCTCTACCAGATTTTCTGAGTAGTGGGTCTGGAACGGGGTGCACTCAGCCTCATGAGGATAAATGAGGAGCTACTTGAATGGAAAAGTAGCGGCTTCGGTCTAAAAACCGAAATTAACGGCCGTAGAGATTAGTTACGCTGACCACGCGATCCCCCTCTATCCGCTAAAGTTTGCACTAACTTCGCCGACAAGCGGCGGTCGCTCGCTCGCTCGGTCGGTCGGTATATTTCGCTTGTGGACTAAAACCACTGATTTTGTTTTTTTGTTTGCATTGAGATATCCACACTTACCAGCACCTTATGGCTTCTTGTTGTAAACCTGCATCCGTAGTCCATTTCGATGGTTGAGGTACCTGGTTCATAAGTTATGTTGATATGGAACTCCATGTCCATACCAGGAACGAACCGGCCAAGTTGCTTCGTGACATTGCGTCGTTCACCTTGGTGCTTTCGTACGTTTCTGTAGAATGGCATTAAAATTAGTGGCTTTCTTTTTTTGTACTTTCTTTAATGTTGCTCTAGAGAACCGGTATTTTTCTTGCAGTGGTGAACCTTGATAGACCAACATTTTGACAATCAAAATAATGTTATCTAATTTCAAGGGTGGCAAAGAAATAAAAAAAAAACGAGATCAAATTCATACAGCAAATCATGAATAATTGTTGACACGTGTTAGAGTGAGCACGCGATAATGGCGCATTAAATGTTGCCAACATCTGCCAGCGGAATGTTTTTTCTAACATAATGAGCGTAATTTTTAGGTTTACGCCTAAATGCTTTAAATTTAAATAGCGCTTGTACGTTACTCTAAAATAACTTGGAATATTAATTTCAACTCTTTGTAGTTGGTTGAGGCACTATACTACAAGCTGGATGGTCGCGGGTTCAAGTTCTGATGAGGTCATTGGATTTTTTCAATTGACGTAAACCTTCCAGCCTCACTATGGCCCTGGGATCGACTCAGCCTCTAACAGAAATGAGTACCAGGAATTAATTAAATGATTTTCCTGGGGAGTGAAGCGCGGCCGGCGCGTAAGGCTGACAACCTTACCGCCATCTCTGAGCCGATTGTCAAGGTAATGTGGGACCCTTAACGTCTCACAACCCTATGGGCCTTCACGGCCTGTTACAGGGATAGCTTTACTTTACTTTACCATTTTTTTTATTAAGTTAGCAGATTTCAGTCGTGGCCTGCACTTGGTAGTCGGACGAGCCGTGAGTTGCTCACCAATGAGGGTGTAAAAGTAAAAGTAAAGCTATCCCTGTAACAGGCCGTAAAGGCCCACAGAGCTGTGAGACGTTAAGGGTCCCACATTACCTTGACAATCGGCTCAAAGATGGCGGTAAGGTTCAGCCTTACGCGCCGGCCGCGCTTCACTCCCCAGGAAAATCATTTAATTAATTACTGGTACTCATTTCTGTTAGAGGCTGAGGTTTCGAAATTAAACTAGTATTATGTTAACGGGTTATCAGGAGTTAAAGTTCTGTAATTTAATTAGAGCATCAAATATTAATGCGTATTTAGTACCAAACTTTGGTTGTTATTCTTGTAAACCCATTTTTATTCTTTTTACTTCCCCATGCCATGAAATTGTCTTGTGTACTTTGCTTATACGCACACAGCATACCGGCAAAATGAATATGGAATTGTAATATCTTAATGAGTTAACACAAATTGTGTATGGCTTACTGTCTCATCTAAAATTTTAAATACGCCTCACTGTGATTTAGTTGGCTAGAATGTCATTTTTTTTAAAAGTTTTTTGCTTCGCGAACCTACATGCGCGGGCGGATCGGGGAGTTACTTTCACAAATATATTTCACTCAGATCATTCACAGGTCCAGTGCAGTATACATTCAGGGTTGCAGTCCACACTGAAGTCCCTTTTCCAAATAAATCGCCCCGTACGTTGAGGCATGTAGCCCCTTGGTACACCTGCTTATTGATGCCATGTTGGAAGAACTGTGTGTCCTCTGCCAGGATTTATGCCCTTTTTTTTGCTTCCCTGACTTAAAAACGTGGTTTGAATCGATGGTCCACAATACGTTCTCAGTGGTCCAGGCAGGTAGTAGCCACTTGGGGCGAGATCGGGTCTGTATGGTGGATGGTGCAGAACCTCCCAACCACACTTTTGTATGCAGTTCATTGTTCATGAAAGTAACTTTTCGATCCGCCCTCAGAAGAATCCACATTTTAGCGGTCGTCGAGTTACACCTAAGCTGTAACGGATTATTATATTTCATATTTGGAGGAACGAACTTTTGAAGAGAAGCAAAAAAATGGTACTTCTTGAGCGAGTGTTATATTCCTGCAGAAATATTAGCAATTGTATCATGAGATAAGCTTATACTACAATACATTGTCTATACCACAGTACGTTGGTTATGAGATGTATTAGTAGTAGTAGTAGTAGTAGTAGTAGTAGTAGTAGTAGTAGTAGTAGTAGTAGTAGTAGTAGCAGCAGAAAATCCTTTAACTTTATTACTTTGGATAAAGTAATTATGGTTGTAAATGAAGGTTAATAACATGGAGACAGGCCACAGTAAAAGCTGTTATTTAGGACTTGTGATATTTCCTGAGTCATGCCTAAGCGGTTGAAATTGGACGTGATGGTTAGTTAATTAGAGCCCAAAGAACTTTTCTGTAAACACTGCCACAGTTTACACGAAAACCAAATGTGTTCTTCAGTTCGTACTGTTTACTTACTTCTGTATGGTGATGGGAATTTTAGCTTGCGGTATAGTTATTTTAAGAACTTTGGATCTTATTAATTCAGTAGTTCCGTGTCGCGTTCGGATGTTTTACTTACATTTCATTGAAAGGAAGCAAGATTGGGTTCACGATCAGAACTCAGGAATTACCATCATACAAGTTTAACCTAGTCGCAGACTTTACGCTTATTTTTCCTTCTGATTGATTTCTTTTTTAAGTTTCGTAGACAGAAAGACTGCAGGACAGTTGTGGAATGGAGTCTCATTGACGATTCAGAAAATAAAATAAGTTGATATTGTGAGATTTGAGGCTTTCACGGCGGTGACTATGAAGAAAGCAGTCTTCTGGGATTTGGCACCGTGTATATGTGGTGTTAACCGACGTTTCGGAGGAACGTATCGCCTCCATCTTCAGGGTAGAAGAAAAAAATATATAAGAATCTGCAAGCAAAGAGACCGTGAGAACCGGTTTTGCTATGCTTCTGTGCAAATGACGCTTAGGGACAATTTGAATTTTCCAGGATATTTACTTTCACCTCTGTGTGGGAGCCGGGATATCTAAGTCGGTACAGTGATTGGGGTACAGGCTGGACGATCCGAGGAGTTGGAGTTCGATTTCCGGGAGAGGCAGAAAATCTTCTCTTCTTCACAACGCCCAGACCTGCTTTGGGGCCCACTCGGGGTCCTGTATAGTGGGTTTCGATAGATGTTCCCCAGCTATAAAACGGCTGGGGCATGAAGCTGACCACTTACCTCCAACTAGAGCCGAGGTTAAGAATGGTGGAGCTATACCTGCACTCCCCACGACAGACATGTATTAATAGCGCAGTACATAATTAATTTGGCACAGGGTTAAGTTCCTGTCTTACCTTTATCACCACTTTGTAATGCCGGTTCCTAGTAACGACTGAAAGTGAGTTCTCCATAAGGGAAGGCTAGTACTGACAATTTTCAATTTTTCGTCTGTCTGTCTCCTAATGTAAATGTATTTATACTTAATAGCGCACTTGTAGCTTTCAGTCCGATATCTTTCTCTGTTCCATGTTTTCCTCTGTATTTTCTTGCGTTATGTACGTAAAGGGTCATGCCTTCCCTTCAGTCTACGCGTTTCATTTCAAAAACGACTTCCATGATTCTGAGAAAATTTTTAGTCTGAATACAATACGTTGAAAGTTACAAGTGTTGAGGGTATGTTTACCTTCAGTAGGAACCCTTACGGAAGAAAAGTTCATTGTGTTCAACGAGACCTCTGGGATGGTGATTTTGGTTCCCATCGTTTGTTGAAAGTAGAATCTAGCACTCTCTAACGACCTACGTCACTCTCTGATGATGATGCATTCTCAGAGATGTTTTAGAGAATATGGCGCTAAAAGTTTCAATATTAATTCAACCGTATCAGGAAGGGATTAGGTTCTGTTGAGAGAAAGCGTGTCCACACTTTTTGGATACCCCGTTTTTCAAGTGACGTGCAAGTAAGGTTTGTAAACGGCAGGTGCTTCTCATCCTGTTGCCAGAAACCTTATTTTTGCTTGCAACAGAATGTTGGGTTACCGGATGTATACCATTTAAGCATCGGCTGTTTTGTAGACCTACTTGACAGCCACGGAAACACCACTTCCTGAAATTACACCAAGGTAAAAGAAGGTGAGGTCCCTTTGTTTAATTAACCAGCACGTCATGAGGATGGATGTAGGAGGTATAGCTCCACGCATTTTTAATCTGTGAGCTAGCGTGAGGTGAGCGGTCACCTTCGCGCTCCACTTCAGCCTGGAGAAAGAACCGCCGGTACCCACGGTATAGGAGGCTGGGTGTGCTGTGGAGAGGGGAAATTTCTTAGTCATGCCGGTAATCGAATCCCGATTCCCTGTCACGCAGCTCATAGTCTTGCTGCTATACCGGCTGAGCTATTCCGTCAGTAACAATAAAAGAAGGATTATATATATATATGTAGGACATATGATACAAGGTATAGTGCTAAGAAATACCCTTATAACTGGGATATACGAAGGACCTCGCTAATTGTACTTTCATTTGTGAGTAGATCAAATTTGGGAAGGGCTTATTGTTACTTCGCACGTAGCACGAATGGGGGAGAAGAGGAATGCATGTAGAATATTGGTGGGAAAGCCAGAAGGAAGGAGACCATTAGGAAGACCAAGAGGTAGGTGGGTGGATAATACGAAAGAGTGATAGGATGGGGTGGTGCAGACGGGATTGATCTGGCTGAGGATGGGGATCAGTCGAGGGCTGTTGTGAACACGGTAATGGACCATCGGGTTCCAGAGAATGTTGGGAAATTCTTGAGTAGCTGCACAACTGGCGGTTTCACAAGAAGGGCTTAGCACCATGCAGTTAGTGTTGTTACTTTGTATTCTGATCTCGTTTCTAAAAGCCTAAAAATGAAAATGTAATTTGATGAGCATGTTTGCTTCTCAGCCGTTGGACATGTTCCCATTCCCAACCAAACGACTATTTGAACTATACTTGTGCCTGTTTTATATGGTGTGAGACATGATCCCATACACTGAAGGAAGAGCAGTATAGACGGTGAAGAATACGATTCGGTAGAAGCCCACTGACGATATGGAGGAACTACCGCCTCATTTTTCAGGGTTGAAGAGTAAGGTAAGCAAGAAAACAAACGCCGTGGCTTTTAGTCCGCAAGGAAACTATACCGACCGAGCGACCACCGCTTGTCGGCGAAATTAGTGCCAACTTTTGCTGATAGAGGGTGTCGTGTGTTCAGCGCAACGGATTCCCACGGCCGTTAATCTCGATTTTCTAGATCGGAACCGCAATTTCCTTGAAATAGCTCCTCAGTTATCCTCACGAGGCTGAGTGGACCCAGTTCCAGACTCACCACTGCTCAGAAAATGTGGTAGCGCCGGGAATCGAACCCGAGACCTCTGGATCTGTAGCCAGGAAGTCTGACCACTAGACCACAGAGGCGGTCAGGACAAGCAAGAAAGTAGCAAAAAGCAGGTGGCAAGTTTCTTTCGGTCGCTTGTGTGGCCTACTCTCCGACGTTGAAGACAGAGGTGATAAGTTTCTCAGCAGCGTCGCTGGAATTCTACCGAACTACACGGGGTTACGACCCAGATAATCGTACTCTTCATTGTCACCGCTGTGAGACATCAAATCCAACACGAGAAGATGGTGTTTGAAAACAAAATGCTTAAGGGAAACTTGAGGGATCTGAGGTTCTCACTGCGGTGAACAGTAAGACTGGTCTTTTGGGATGAGGCGTAATGTCGTTTGGTACATAGGCACCAGCGTTTCCCTACAAACGTGCTTCAGGGTGGTTGCTGTGTCGTGAAGATGAGGTCATCAGGTTCATTTGAAACGTTGGTACCCATCAACCGAACTGCATGGCCCCACATTCCAGAAACACGTAGTTTGTAAAGTACAGTAATCAGGTTTAGGACAGCTGAAATTGGATTGTTGCAATGAATTTGAGGAAATTCAGATGGAAAATTTGTAACAGATTACAGGGGATTGAGATGTTAGGGTCACGTAGGATGTGTGATGTACATTTTTTTGAGACCTTGGAGGGAAGAAGCCACTCGAGACATAGGAGAATACGGGAAGTTAATATTGTCACGTATTTTGGGTGTGACTGTAGACGGGGTATGGATTGGTGAATGGAATTGTTGATCACTTGTGTACACCACTCGGAACAAAGAGTAATTATAACACTATCGCTGATTTCCGTACTACAAATCACTCCACGCTGTATTTTCAGTCTGCCTTCACTAGTCGTTGCTTGGTAACATTTGTCAGCAGCGGCTGTTCCTGGTAAGGCATCTTAACAGTGGAGATCCTTCAGCTTCCGTTGTTCCGTATTCCGTATTGAGGGGGTGGGTTTCCCCATGCACTTAGACCGGTTAGTGGTCCATTGTGCGTCCCCCTTTAATTTCTGCTGTCTCCATACCCTACCGGTACTGGTGCTTACTATCAGCCCCTTTCTGCCAGCAAGGCTCCAACCTCCTCTGACAGTGGTATCTAATAGTTAGTCCCTTTCTGTCAGAGAGGTCCCTCCTCCTCTGGCAGTGGTACCTAATACTTCCCCCATCTACCGGAGGAATTGGAAACTACTTGGGCGGGAAATGTTGCCTAATTTTGCTCAGAGGTCTCCTAGAGACACGAGGATCTTTTACGTGCCGTAAAACTACGACACGGGACCCACGGCTTAAAGTCCCTCCCGGAGGACTTGTTCCCTGAATTTTTCCGCCCTTAAAAATTCCACGACCTCCGCCGGGTTTTTGAACCCGCATACTACGAGTCATGAGGTGGGAACGTTACCTCTAGACTACGGAGGCCGCTAGCTTCCGTTGTTACACCGTTGCCCGCTGGTTAACACTCCACACCTGAACTCATAACGCCATTTTCTGTCTCCATTGCAGAGCCCAACTCTCGGCTAACTGCTCATTTAGAACCTCGGAACTCGACTGGCGATTGTCACCTGAACTCTTCTTTATAGTCACATTGCACGCACCGAATAGAGGATACCGTTTCCAACAGTACTCGTTGGTAGGCACGTTTACCGATCCGTTGCCTAGCAGTAGCTCGGATATCTTTTCCGCGGGAACGTGTTTCACTACTGTTACCATGCTACGCATGTTGCTCCCCGTCATCGTTGCATAGCAACGGTAATACACGTTACAGTATTAAGACTGTTCTAGATGCACATAATTCTTAAAGGTATGAAGTGGTTTGAATGGGTTCAGTTTGGAGTCTGTGCCAGACGGACAGTTTGATTGACTTGCAGGTTAAATATTAAACATGTAAATACACACAAAACAAACGAATATTGCGGCCGATTAAAATGTCTCTGTTTCGTCAAGATGTTTGAAAGTGCCACTTCTTGTGTTAAATTATATTCGAAATAGTTTTACTGGGTTATTTCAGGACGCCGTCAGTATGTAGGCCCTGTGGTGTTGAATGGTAGGATGACTGACAAATTGGAAAGGATTGTATGGAATTGGTTTTGGCCGTGCCATAGCTCAGACGGTTAGTCGCCGGCTTCCCACCGCTACGGCCTGGGTTCGATACTGGGCCAGGTGATGTTGGATTTGTGGTGGAGATAATGCCACTGTGGTAGATTTTCTCCGAGAACTTCTGTTTCCCCGCCAATTCGAATTCCACCAATTCCTCAACAATCGTCGTCGTCGTCGTCGTCGTCATCATCATCATCATCATCAATCATCAGTAATTTGGGAGCTGGTACAATAGGCCAAACAGTGGACTCAGTGTCATCCCATGAGGGGAGGGAAAAAAAAAGGAATTGGACTTTGCCTAATGGGGGTTCCTCCTTGGCATTTACCTGGATGGACTGAGGAGAATCACGAAAGTTTCGGTCAAGATAGTCGATATCCCGACCGAAATTTGAACCGAGTACACGAATACGAATGTGGATTTTTGCTGCCACGCAAACCGTCTCGGTGATACAGTTTTGTTGGCTGTCGCGGATAATATGCTAAGAAATCTCGAACTTTCTCTGCAGACGTGGGACTGATAGAGTCCTCATAGGCTTTGGCATGGTTAGAAAGGTGTTATTCACAGGTATTTTGGTTGTTTGTTATTTTTGTTTTAATTTGTGTGCGTTTTATTTGGTTATCCTTTTGTAATGAATTGGGGTTTAACGACACGTGGAAGTTTCCGCTAACAACTCTGAACTCTTCATCCACCATTAATCGACAATTTTTCGAATTCGGTCGACCAGTTCGGAATCATTTTTGTCTACTCCTTTTACGGTGGGTTTCGGGACCCTTTATTTTCTAGCTTGTTGTCTGAAAACGTAAATATTAAAACGTACAAACTATATTTTTGTCATTAGCTTTGAGGGGGGTGGTGGAACTTGGGTTTATGACATTAGGGAAAGAACGTAGACTGAGGGTGTGAGAACAGGGTGCTGAGGGTAATATTTGGCGCTAAGAGAGATGAAATAGCAGGAGGCTGGAGAAAATTGTGTAATGAAGAGCTTCATAACTTTCGTCTAATACGAGTACTATCAGATTGAACAAGTCATAGAGGATGGGTTTGGCAGAGCATGTAACACGCATGGAGGAATGCGTACATGGTTATGGTGGTATAACTTATAAATAGTACACTATTAGGAAGACCTAGGCGAAGATAGGATAATATTGCGAGAAGTCCTGTGAAGAAGTAATTGCCTGCTTTCCTTGCTTGTTGCTACTGCTTGCTTTGCATTTCGGAATAGTCACATAATTCAGATGTCCAAATTTGCGCCAAAAGATATGTATTTTAAAAACATACGACACTAGAAAGGACCATAAAAGTGAATGTTGCTTTCACAAGTGTCTAAGTAGTGTCCTGCAACGAAGAGAAGGCGGTATAGAATTAGTTGACCTTGAACATTCTGATGCTCGTTTAAGGATATGAACGACACTTTACCAGTGGTAACTGTAAGCGTGGTCTGAAAATCGCGCTGTTTTCTTTTTGCACAGTGCATTCAGGAGTACTTTCCCTTCGTACTAGGGTGATGTCAGATCCTGAAGGGAATTTGTATCACCACATACTTAGGTACCGCTCACCTCAACGAGTGCCGAGGTCAAGAAAATGTGGCTCTATACATCCATTCCCCCGTACGCCTTCATGGTGTAGCTCTTAATTAAGCACAGGGGCAGCTATACCTTTTACGTACTTTGGTACTTGGATGTAGTGTTTTGGACTAAGGGAGATGGACTCTTAGTTACGTATGCTTTGGCGAAGTCTTGTTCTGTTTGAATCCCACAAACTGAAGATCGGTAATAATCCAATATGTTTACCTGTGATTCCGAAACTGTGGGGTAGTTCTCTTCAGAGCAAGTTATGTTCCTTGAATCCCTATATTTAGTTGGGCACATAGTGACCTTGACTGGGCACCTGTCAGGGTAGCAGAATTTGGAATGTGTTTACGGTTCTAGAATGTTTAACCCCAGCCCCTTTGAGACTGCTTGAAAGATACTGAAAAGCAGTTTGGGGTTGCAATCCACAGGCAGTCTCCCTCCTGTTCTTTTTGAGATCGTCCTCACCTCTCTGAATAGCTAGTGCATGAAGTAAACATAAAGAAATACTCATGGCCTTACTTTAAGACCGTAGACCGAAAGCGATGTATGTATGTGCGAGAAATCTTCAGCAGGCCATCCACTAAAACCTTTTTGTTACGCTCAAGGCCGTCTACTTTAGAAATAGACCTTTTGAAAACACCTAGTTAAGTTTTGCCTCGAAAAGTTCAGTATTTCCGTGTGGGAGCATGAAATACATGTATATCCTACGTGTATGCAGGAAAGACGCAGAAACTTCAAGTTTTAGTAGCTTTCTGATTATTCATACCCCTGAACTCACACACTGACGTCAAGGAGGAGACGGCTCCTTGACAAGCTAGTAGTCTGTTATCATCTCAATAAACTCTCAGCTTTTTTATGGAATATTCATTATTTATCGTTTTCTCAAGAACGCGCCAGTAGATTCTGCCCCGAGCGAAATTAATGCACTCCATTCCTTCCAAACCAGTTTCTTCAAGACATTTTGATATCCTCCCATGCATTCCAAGTGCTTTCGTCCCTACAGGTTTTCAGGCCTAAGTTCAGTATTTATTGCTCATCTCTTGAGCGATGCGGCCCTCCCGTCTCCTTGTTTTGACCTTCCTGACAATATCAGGGTGCTGCCATAGCTCAGGAGGCTAATCTCCGGTTTCACTCCTCAGCGTTCCGGCTTCGATCCGAGAGGTCATGTCATACGGGATTTGTGGCGGACAAAGTGGCTATAGGGCCGGTTTTCTCTGAGTATTTCGGCTTCCACTGCCAATTCTCATTACTTCGACTGCTTCACGTTCGTAATCATAGTCCGACGTTGTATAGTATCGATAGTTACAGCGTCGTTCCTTATCGACTAAAAAACTAACAATTTCTGGCGATGGGTACAAATTTTGAAGACCCTCATTATGCACTTCTTCCCCATCATCCTGTTTCTTCCTTCATTTGAGGTCCAAATATTCTTCAGCGTCATGTTCTGTAACACCAGGTGAAATTGTAGTTTCCATAATTGTGATTCTTGCGTTTTAGATAGACTTGAAGGCAAGAGGATCCTGAAATGGGCGTTACGAAACTGCCCGAAATTTTATCTATGCTTAAATTCTTCGTGATTGCGATTTTGATTTGTTACTCCCGTTTCTGAATGCGAACTTTACTATAGATTTTTATAATCACATTTTAATTAGTCTTGGGGGCACGCGGTAGCGTAGTTGGTTGAGGCACTATGCTACAAGCCGAAAGGCCGCGGGTTCGAGTCTCGATGAAGTGGCTTTTTTTCAGTTGACCAAAACCTTCCAACCGCACTATGGCCCTAGTGTCGACTCAGCCTCTAACAGAAGTGAGTACCAGGAATCTTCCTGGGGGTAACGGGCAGCCGGCTGACAACCTTACCGCCATCTGTGAGCCGATTGTCTAAATAAAATCTGGGATCCTCGCCGTCTCACAACCCTATGGGCCTTCACGGCCTGTCACAGGAATGAAAATAAAAGTAATAAAAATAAATAATAAATTTGCCTTTTTCGAGGGTTTACTGAATTCAGTGACGAAGTAAAGGTAGAAGTTTGTATGTAGTTTATATTAGTGATATTTCTGATATGCTCCCCCATTGCGCAGTGGGCTTAATTAGTTAAGCATACGGACTTTACCTTTTACCTTCATGTATTATTGGCGTACCATTTGTTAAAATTAATTAATAACAAGACATTAGATCGTGAACTGTGTAGGGGTTTGAAATAGCTATTAGGCTTTCCACAATTGTACTTCAAGAAGAAAAGGTTGAAACCATTGTTTCGAATTCTAAAGCCCCGTCTCGCCTCTCCCCTCCAAAGTACTTCCTCACCGTTAAATTTGCGCAGAAATAAATATTCTGACAAACCTAGGTAGACCGTATAAATGAAGTGTTTGAGACACGCGCAGCTTCCCGGATTTACGTCACGGTACGCCGGCTGAGTTACATATAATCAATATTATTATGACGTATTATTAGCCTGTACAGTGTAGCCACATCTGGTGCATTAAGTCTGCCAAGTATCTTGATGTTCTTATGGCGAGAAGATGGGAAATTCCTCCCCTTTCCCCCTCAGCTGACATGTATGTACAAAAACGAAGCAAGTACAATACATTTTCTGTCATTTCATCTGAATTATCTGCGAATGGATTTATTATGTAGTTACAGTGTTGTGCTAAATCTCTTAATTTACAACTCACTATTCAGTAACTATGCAAGGATTCTGTGTTTAATATGGCAAATAAATAAAAGGCGATTTTTGTTTGTATTTGGGCCCTTAATAAAAGTCTGTACTCTCCCAGGTCATCGCCCACGAAACGTTATTTTAGGAAGAAGCAGATTCCCCCCCCCCAGCACTGTCGATAGGGAAAGAGTGTTGAACGAAATATTTAATTTCTTGTATACAAGACTGCTGACAGAGGAAGAGCTTGAAGCTGCCTACTGTGTCTGCATCCGAGAGATGTTCCTGGTGTAGGAAGGGTGTTGAAGGAACTGCGCTTCGTACCAACAGAGCATTACATTCAGATACGCGCTGTTGATGCTGCAGAAGGGTTGGTAGATGTACCAAGTAAAATTCCGGCTTCAGTGGTTTATATCACCTATGGCAGTTCATACACTTAAGCAGTGTGCGAATGGCGTGGTTTTCCACTGCCCGTCAGCATTCCCCAGACGTTGGTTTCATCGTGCTCCTCTGCTCCGTATATTAGTGGCAGTCGTGTGGTGGTATATTGTACTTCTGAATCTCCGTTGATTTGGGGATGTCGGTGATTGGGTAGCCACGGTAAGGGTTTGTTTTGTAGCTGTTCCCATTTCCCTGGAATGAGCTGAGTTGGCATGAACTAGAATTTCCGGAAAAGATGGCATCTGGTTGTTAGTGTTGGCGACGGCGGAGGGTGGGGGGTGATGGCTATTGATTGTATTGTCCGTAGTGGCGCCACCGTCTGTTTCAGAGTGCTCCACGAAGTAAATCCATTTCGAAGAGGAGTAATGGTGCCAAATGATCCATGCCACTATCTGAGAAGACATGCTTTCCCGAAATCGGCTCCAGTCCCCGACATTGGCGCTCAAAATACGAAACTCAAGACTTGCGCAGCTGGCGTGTACAAAATATGAATGATAAATCGCCAAGGCAGAATTTTGTTTCTGTAGCAAAATGCAAGCTATTGTTAGAATTTGACACTAATTTAATTATTTCATGAATATTTTACTTATTTCTGGACTTTGTTATTTTGCATGCAAGTGTAAGGTATATTTGTAACGTGCATCTATTTATGAACTAGCTGTTCATTTTTTCAGCGACTAAGGTATAAATCGCCAGGTAATGATCAAATTCCGGCAGAGTAAATTCAAGCAGGAGGTGGAATATTGCGGTCTGAGATCCATACATTCTTTAATTCTATTTGGAGGAAGGAAGAATTGCCTGAACAGTGGAAGGTGTCTAGTATTATACAGATTTACAAGAAGGGCGAGAAGACTGACTATAGTACGAGTAATTATCGAGAAATATCGCTGTTATCAACTTCATACAGAATTTTATCCAGCAGTTGTCTGAAATAGCTAATAATTTAAAAATACAGCATATGCCTATTTTGCCTGTTGTATGAATAGAAATCATAATGAGGAGCTTCATAACTTGTACTCTTCTCGCAGTATGATTAGAATGATCAAATCACGGAGGATGAGGTGGGCAGGTCATGTAGCACGAATGGGGGAGAGGAGGAATGCGTATAGGATATTTGTGGGAAAGCTAGAAGGAAAGAGACCACAGGGAAGACCAAGGCGTAGGTGGGTGGACAATATTAGAATGGATCTTAGAGAGATAGGATGGGATGGTATGGATTGGATATATCTGGCTCAGGATAGGGACCAGTGGAGGGCTCTTGTGAACACGGTGATGAACCTTCGGGTTCCATAAAATGCTGGGAAATTGTTGAGTTAGCTGCAGAATTGGCGGCTCCTCCAGAAGGGCTCAGCTCCATGAGTAAGTAAGTAAGTAAGTAAGTAAGTTGTCTTCATTCAAGGTTAAGTACGTACGTAGACGAAATTACTGGGGATCATCACTGTGGGTTTCGATGTAACAGATCAACCAACTAATGATCAGATTTTTTGCATTTCTCAGATACTGGAGAAGGGAGTACAATGAGACAGTATATCAGCTATTCACAGACTGCAAGAAAGCCAATGATTCCGTTAGGAGGGAAGTATATAAGACAGTATTCTCACTGAGTTTGGTCTACCCCTGAAACTATGTAGGCTTATTAAAATATGTGTAAATGAAACCTTTAGTTAAGTCCGTATCGGTGAACATTTGTGTTGTCTGCATATTTCCTATTCAGAATGACATGAAACAACGAGATTCTCTGTGGCTACTGCTTTTCAACTTTGTTTTAAAATATGCCGTTAGGAAGGTCTAGGAAACCACGGTGGGACTGAAATTAAGTGGGACGCACTAGCTGCTGGTCTGTGCTGATTGACGCTGCTCAGGAGGTTGGTCTATAAGTAAACGCGAAGAAAACTAAGAATATGTTGTTGGCTCGTCATTAGAATGCAGGACGAAATCATAACAGAGAGATAGTTAATAGATCCTTTGAAAATATGCACAGTTCAGATGTTTGGGAATGACAGCAACAAATGAAAATGTGATTCAGGAGGAAGCCAAGGGAAGACTCAATTTGGGTAACGATTACTACCATTCACTTTAGAACCTGTTGTTTTCTCGTCTACTGTCAAAAAACGTAAAAATTAAAACATGCAAAATTATAATTTCACATGTGGTTATGTATGGGCGTGAAACTTGGTCTCCATATTAAAGAGAGAACGTAGACTTGAGGGTGTTTGGGAACAGGGTGCTGAGGAGAATATTTGGACCGAAAAGGATGACGTGACAGGAGGTTGGAGAGGACTGCATAATGAGGATCAAAGTCAAGGAGGATGAAATTGACAGGGTATGTATCACGCATGGGGAGAAGAGGAATTCGTATAGAATTTTGGTGGGAAATTCAGAAGGAAAGAGACCGCTAGGAAGACCTAGACATAGGTGGGAGAATAATATTAAGTTGTATCTCAGAGAGATAGGATGGGTTGTTGTGGACTGGATTGATCTGGCTCAGGAGAGAGACTAGCGGAGGGCCCTTGTGAACACGGTAATGAACTTTTGTGTTGCACACAGTGTTCGGATATTCTTGAGTAGCAGAGCGAATGTCGGCCTCTCAAGAAGAGCTCAGCTCCATGGAGGTAGGTAGTTACGGGAAGCCTAGGTACAAAGGGCCAAGCAAAACGCGAGGAGCCATTGTGCTAATTGGTACCTACATTTGTAACAGCCTGACTTAGTAATAAAGACAGTTTGTAAGGTTCGTTACATACTAAAAGTATTTTCGAAATTACCGCTTTATGTATAACCGTTCCTCTCATTATACCTTCTCGCACATGTAGAAGTTTGTTTAAGGTTCTGCTTGGATTAGTAAAGAGGTCAGTCGGATTTAGATAGCCTTTCACTTTACACATGCTGTGAAATTATATTTAGGCTTGTTTATTTGTATGTTCATTGGTTTTGTATTTTAAGTGTATTATAGGAATATGAACTTGGAAAGATAATTCTTAAAACCTGTAGTGAATTATGACTCTGGGTTCGAATTTTAAACAGTCTTTGTTTTCAATTTCAGGTAGGCCTAGTGGCTGCACATGTACAGCATTCCTGAAAGGTATTTTCTCCAGTTCCATATCAAATCCTAGTTTGCTAGAACATGATTTTTAAGTAAATTATCTTACTTTATCAAATAATATTTTCTGTGTTTAGTTCGGAATGGAATTACATATTCTCCATTGAAATTATTGTTTAAGAGTTCTGTCCTCTGACAAATAACGCCGCATAGTCTCTTAAAATTCAGGAAACATTTTGGAGGCGCCTGCCTACCCTTGCTACTTGAGTTGATTTCTTGCTTGGTTTATTGTTCAACCATGAAGGAGGAGGCGACATGTTCCTTCGAAACGTCGGATGACTTTCGGATGACTGTGAGAACCTCAGACCCAATGAAATTATTATTGTTGTTATTGTAGTTGGTGCGGTTTTATACGGCAGCTTCTTACCAGATCCCTTCCGGTAGGTTAACAACTTTCAGAACTGTTTTCTACTTTGCATAATTCTTATCGTAAAGCTATCAGCGGAGATTTGCGTTAAGATAAATAGTTCGCTCAAACCTGAGGAACACGTGTTACCCTAGAATTGTCAAATGACTTAGTTCTGGGCTTGACTTCTTTATATGAGATATGATGTTCTCAGAGCACTGCGAGTGTAGAAGTAGGTTTCTCTGCAAACGAAACTATGCAGAAGACCACAACGCCAATTTGGCTTTGATATTGTGTTAAATCATGAACTCTGTACAGCAGAACGTTTGGCATGTCGGCGATATGGCATGACCAGGCAGAAAACAGCAACTGGTCATTACAGTCGCATGCCGACAGTCGTGCATTAAACTCGTTTGCTTTTCTCGTTACATTGGGCACTGAAATTTCGGCATTGCATTTTGTGTTTGTCCGTTTTTATACCACTTATCTCACAGCTGTGGTTATGAATAGTTCTGTTTTCTGCGATATAAGGCCATGTAGTCCGTTCAAAGTTATCCTACGTTTCAGATGAACATATCGCCTCCATCTTCAGTGTCGAAGATGAAACAATATAAGAAACTAGCGTGAAAGCAGATGGAGATTGAAGATGGAGGTTACGTGTTCCTCCCGAAATGTCTATTGATTTTCAGAGGACTGCGCTGTGTCATATCCCAGAAGATAGAACTCCTCACTTTTCTTATTCCTATGTGAAACATACGGTTCGTCAGTAACGATTTACTTCACCTATGGCCAATTGCAAATGCGGTATACCTCACAAAATCTGGTGCATTTGAAATGAACTCAGAGAAGGGGGGGATTTTTAGAAGCGTGATCTTGTCATGAGACATCGCCTGTAGTCTAGCGGTCAGAGTTTCTGGCTACAGATCCATGGGTTCCGGGTTCGATTCCCGGCGCTACCATATCTTCTGAGAAGTAGTGGGTCTGGAACTGGCTCCACTCATCCTCGTGAGGATAATTGAGGAGCTGTTTGAAGGAAATAGCGTCTCCGGTCTAGAAAACAGAAATTAACGACCGTGGGGATTAGTTGCGCTGACCACGCGACGTCCACTAGAAATAATCAGCTCACTAAAGTCTGAGGTTCGTAAGGCCGTTGTGGGTTCTGGCAGTCTCTAAGGCTATTAGAACTCTCTTGCATTAATAGTTGATTTAATGACCATAACCACACTTACAGATAAGTTGCTAGCATACTACACGTCTGATAAGACAACAAAAACCAAATGAATGTGTTTCTCTGCAACGTGTTATGACAGTAACTGTCCATCTTCGGAGGTCTTTTTACAAATTATCGTTAGCAGTCGGCAGACTAGCGCGCAGACATACAGGCAAGGACACTGCACAAAATAAATGTATCTGAAAGCTCCCATTTTCAGCACACACTATACATCAAGACTGTAAATAAGATTCGACAGAAGTTTAAAAACAAATTGCGTTTATCGATTATGCAACCGCACGATAAGGAACAAACAAATCAAGTACTGTAGTATACTACCACAGTCAATAAGTTCGTGGAATGGCCGCAAAAGAGTCTTACGGGAATTTACTGCCAACACGTTTCAGCAAAGTTTTCGACAGCTATATCAACGTTGGGCAGACTTGCATAGCGGCCAACGGCAACTATTTTGAGGACCGACGTGGATCTGCGTAAGTGTATGTGAATATCTTTTAATATGATGCGATAAAACCACATTCCACGAACTTAATGACTACCACGTATAGTTCACGGTGTACAGAAATGTATAAATCAAGTTTAATAGATCGAACATTTTATGCAAAAAGAATTACGCAATATACAGTTGATTACTGGAGCTGTATGATTATATGAATTGGTTTAATGTATGTATGATTAACTAAGATTAACTTAATAAATTTTCGTAGTCTTGTGTATACGTAAATTTGTATTGGCCATAATGAAAATCTGTGTGAAGACCTTTGAAGATGGCCTGCTGTAATATATCGTAATTATTATATGAGATTACGTCAATGTAACAGACATGTAATATATTCTCGATGATCCTAGATCCACACTGCTAGGGGCACGCGGTAGCGTAGTTGGCTGAGGCACTATTCTACAAGTCGGAAGGTCGAGGGTTCAAGTCCCGGTGAGGTCATTGGATTTTTTTTCAATTGACCTAATCCTTCCAGCCGCACTATGGCCCTGGGGTCGACTCAGCCTCTAAAAGAAGTGAGTGCCAGAAATTAAACAATTTTCCTGGAGAGTAGAGCGCGGCCGACGCGTAGGGCTGACAACCTTATCCCCATGTTTGAGCCGATTGTCTAGAAAATGTGGGAACCTCAACGTCTCACAACCCTATGGGCCTTCACGGCCTGTTACAGGGATAGCTTTACTTACTTTTTATAGCGACTTGCTATGGGCTGGACGACTGAGATGTCGGGGTTCTTTTCCCGGTAGGGTCAAGAATTTCTATTCTCCACGTAGTCCGGACCAGATGTGGGGTCTACCTAGTCTTCTATGCAGTGTGTACCTAGGGCTCTTTCCTTGGTGGTAAAGCGGCTGGGGCGTGAAGTTGACCACACCTCCACCTAGGCCAAGGCAAAGAAAATGTGGATCTGCACATCCACTCCCCCATACGCCTCCTGACGTGGTGCTTAATTAGTTAAGCACAGGGACAAATTTACCAGTATGACATACATTTAAGTTAGATTTTAAGTATTGTGACATGTAGACCTATTGCCAAGTAACAGCTGTGTGAACAGACGACAGTACAACGGCCGTTGCTGGGGAACAGCTCTTTGGACACGTTTCCCTGACGAGAGAACATGCAGTAATGGAAGATACTTTTTTGTGCGGTTCGTGCCGGTTATATATAACGAGATCCTTGCCGGATGCACACCGCCTGAGACAAGCCCATTCTCTTCTCAGGGAGGATGTTATATAAGGACTATTACCGCAAGGGTAAAGTTGTCCCTGTGCTTAATTAAGCACTACGCCATGGAGACGTATGGGGAGTAAATGTATAGACCCCACGTTTTCTTGACCTCGGCACTAGTTGTAGGTGAGTGGTCAGCTTCACGCCCCGATTATCACAAGGGTTCAAGTGAAAAAAAAATGTCTGGTCGTGAGTTTCAAGGGGCTTGACGCCAAGAAGAACTGTTTGGCGGTAAACCGTTAGTCGTAAAATAACTTTGACTTTGCATATCAGCTAAAGCGAAGGGAAAGCTCAGAGTGGACTTATTTCTATTGTAAATAATACTGAATGAACTGACTACCGTCCTTAAGGTGAGTGCACAGGAGGGACAGCGGCACATTGAACAAATTCTCAGTGGAATCAGTGGTCCGGGAAGTAAAGAGACGCAAGAGGCATATATCTAATGATACCTTGCCGACAGCCAAGAAGTCGACTGAACCGGTCCCAACATCCGCAACTGTCAAGCCGCCTCCAAAAGCAGTGTCAACTCGCAATTTGGTCGCACCTCTCATTGCTGACACGAACACGAAGACTACTGGATTAGAGAATAGATTGCCGGAGCAAGGGGCTTGTTGGCCACCGTCAGTAGTGATGATTTCTACCACTTCATTCGACTCCAAAACAACTTAAAAACACGTCAGAGGAGAGTAGGAGTTCCGAAATGCACAAAATGGAACCCGTATCATAACAAAGTAAATGGCGGACTATTCAGCCACGAAACCCTACCTGGAGAATATAATCTCCACTCTTTCACTTTCTCCCCAAATTCCGAAAAGCCTCTCAATGCGGCAATCCGTTACCTTTCCCCAGGCACGCCAGCGAAAGATATTTCGAGCAGCCTTGAGGACTTAGGTTCAGCGTCATCAACGTGAGGCAGTTGACGGCCAATCGAAGAGCACCAAATGGACAAACCTACGCGGAAGCCCTCCCGCTGTTCCTTGTTGCCTTAACAAGAAACATAAAATATCGAGAGATACTCAAGCCGAATAGCTCAAACTGGTCTTACATGATGCTATAACTGCCAAAACTTTGGCCATGTCTGGACCAACTGCAGGCAACCCCCTCGATGTTTTTGGTTTGATGGTGGCCAGCTGCATAAGGAATGCCAAGAAAAGACGAATGCAGAATCCACGCCGAGTTGCTGAAATTGCACCCTAATAGAAGGAGAGAAACCTCATCCGGCGTCGTATTGAGGATGCAGCCACGTGAAAGGAGAATTGCAAAGGAGAAGAGCACAGCGAGCTTCTAAAGGACCCTTTGGGAGGACGTTCTTCTGTAAGTTCACCTCACCAGAGCAATCTTACGTAGCTGTATTGCGTCAAGACACCAGCAACGAAAGTCAACGCTGACCCGGGGGGGGGGGCGTCCGGGACCTCGCGCGGTAGTATCTGCCACAGCAGTAATTTCAGAAAACAGGGGTGTCAGTACAGGCTAAAAGTTCGTCTAACAGTGACACTGTAGCCGCTGTAGGAGTAGTGCATCAGGTCATGACAGAGCTCAGTAAGAAGACAGTAATCGTTATTACAAAAATGGTACTTAATGCAACAGAGCGGTTGCTAGATTTCATAGGCTGCTATTAATAGCATTTAATGCAAATGGAATTTGGAGGCGGCGCTCTGAGCTTTGTAAGCAGCTGCGAGACTTATAGATGTGACTCTGCTTTCAGAGACTCGTGTCAAACCACATGAGAGGTACTTTATTGCACATTATCACTTTTGACGTATTGACCGCTTCCCAGAAAGAAAAGGCGAAACTGTTGTTGCAGTGAGAAAAGACGTACCTCACAACCGTATAGACCTGCCTCGGCTTGTTTCAGTAGAAGCCACAGCCAAATTACTTACAACTGCTGCCTGCTGCTGACAAATCATAAACTCCCACACATGAACCACACTGCTCGCCATGAAAAAGGCAGTCGACAAGTTAATTACTTCCCTTCACTCCAAACGTTATCGGCCTTCAGGCGTGCTGATTCAAGGGCAAAAATTCGTATGCGCCCTGCTGCAAGCGGCGCCCTGGTCTTCCTGAAGCGCAAAAACCGTGGAACCGGCTAACAGAGTTAAAAAATTCCCTGTATATGTGCAATACGTATAGGCGAAAAGCCAAGCATATTGGTGAGGGATAAACCCATTTCTCGTCAGAGAAGATGTTACAGAAGTACTATGATCGCAAGAGTTCAACTGAAAAAATCTCTGGTCGTGGGTCTCAAGGGGCTTGGTGCCAAGACGAACTGATTGGCAGTCGTAAAGTAACTTTGACTTCGAGCTGTTGAGTGGTCGTAACACAGCATTGATTTTGACTATGACGTTGAGTTGCAGTTACGCTCATGTTGAGGCCGGTTCGAATACTTCCACCGTAACCCAGCAATTTGTAGGAGGCGACGAAAAGGGAACCCAGTTCCTGGTGGTATAACTGGGCCACCCTGTTTCTGGGGGGTATAAATAGAGATGCCTGGCCCTTCAGGTTTTGGGAGTCTCTAATCCGAGGGGGTGAAATGTGGTCGTGAGACCCGCAGGACTCTGATCCGAGTATGACTGCGCTGGTGAGGACCATCAGTCTTAAACGGCAGACCCATCCTTTGGTCAGTGAGGACTCACCACATCAACAAACCCACATCTGCCTGACAGTAACAATCTGGCCATGGGCCCCAGATGGGGGCTTGACACCAAGATAGACTGACCGACTGACCATCGGTTGTAATGCTCGTAAAACTTTGATTTTGACTTGAGTTGTTGAGTCAGTTGAGAATTGCAGTTGTGAGAAGTAAGAAGCTGATAGCCGAGGCCGGTAACAATTCAGGAACCCAGAGGAAGGGGAACGTCCACCGTTGGACGCATCAACCAAGCAACGTCTATTGAAGACTGAAAATATTTCATGTGTGCTGTAGTTACAGTGATGTTTGGAGTGTGTAACTCTGTGAGACTTTTATAGTTATGTGTAGTTACGACTGCCAGTACATCCAGTCATCAGTCCAAAACCCGTCTACGGTCACTCCATCACGTGGCTATATATAATAAGTTGAAATTGAGGTTCTCACTTTTGGTTGTGAGAGTTCTGTCATCTGGGATATGACTGTGTAGTCTGTTGAAAGTGGTTTGACACTTCGGAGGGACATGTCGCGATTGTCTGCAGAGTCGAAGAATAAGCTAAGCATGAAGCATGTAGCAGGCTCTGCTCTTCGATCCTGAAAATGGAGGCGACGTGTTCCTCCAAAATGTCGGTTGCTTTTCAACGGACTCTGTGGCGTTGTATGCTAGAAGACAGAACACTTCATATGATAAGTACTTGGATATTACGTTGCTGTGGAATGTTTTGGTGTTTAGGGACCTTTGTAGGTTTAGGGCTGGACTGCGTAGACAATGAGAACAAGCAAGGGAATGATAGCCCGTAATCTAATTTGATGCATGTTTCATTAAAGTATTTTCGTTTAATATTAATCAAGAACGGTATTTGCCATAAGTGAAACGTGAAGGTGATATGGTGTAGTTATGAATTTACGTCAGGAATTAACGGAATTTGATAGAAGGAGAACTGTGGTATTCAGTAACGTAATAAGCCATAATCCAAGGCATAGTACTTCGCTCCATTAATTCGATCTCTCGTTTCGAATCCCTTAGATGTGGAAGGATAGAATTACACGTTGATAATTAATTTAGGATAACGAATTATTTGTGCAATTGTAGCCTTATTTCTTATCCGCTAGTGACTTTGTGGTTGGAACAGAAGAGGGCTTTACGTATCAGAGTTCTAACAGCATATAGCAATATTCTCAGTTCTGATTATTCTGGTTTCTTGCCGCGTACGGGCCGACAGACGCCAAGTTTGCGACCCAGAATAGAATTTGTGTTTGTTAGTTGGGTACACTGCTTCGGCTGACTGTGACAGTCGGAGATTCGGTAGCATACGTTCTATTTATTTATTTATTTATTTATTGGTTCTTTGATTACGCTTAAAGTGGCTCAATGACAGGAAGATTAGTGAGTTCTAATGGACGTGGAAGCGAGGTGCCGTGCCCGGATTCGAGGCGTACTGTCCCGGCATTTGCCTGAAGAGATGAGCATAGGCAGCGTGTCTGTGTGTCGAGACTTGATTTGGGTACTTATCGAATACGAAACGGGTACTTCCCCCCGTCTGCCTCATTCGCATGATATTTCCAGTATTTCGTGTTGGGAAGCTCACGTTGTGAGTAAAGAATGAATGAATTAGAAAGCTTGCGAATTCAATAATGTTGTTTATGATTATGATTGTGATGATAATTATGACGATAGTAACAGCAACAAAAGAGCACAGCAGATCGCTAAAGGTCGCGGGGCAAGGGCCAGCTGTTAAGGTCCACTCCTTATGTATGTATAATAGTAACAACAGAAATAATGATAACAACTATTTACGGTATAAACGAACAAACTCCATGCATCGGAACCTTTCTTGGGAAGCCGTTAGTTGCGCAGCAACTTAAGAATTACCCAACATTTTATGCAACCTGGAGGTTCATTTACCTTGTTCACAAGCGCCCTTCCACTTGTCCCTATCCTAGATTGATCCAGTCCATACCACCCCATCCTATCTCTGTAAGATCCATTTTAATATTATCCTTCCACATGTGTCTAGGTCTTGCTGTTGGTCTCTTTCCTTCTGACTTTCTCAGCAAAGTCATATGCATTCCGCTTCTTCCCCTTGCTTGCTACTTGCCGTGCTCATCCCATCCTACTTGACATGATCATTCTGACTATACTTTGCGAAGCTTGAAGCTTCTCAAATGACGGTATACAAGCGAAAAATAAACGCGAGATAAATTGCTCATCATGCTATCATGGTCTTTGCGTTTACTGTTAAGCGGACTTTCTTTATACTCGAAAATCATGTATTGCAGAACTTAAGAAATGCAAAATGCACCTCATCAGATTTAACGCTGCCGTTGTTCACGGCGAAATTGCTTGGGCAGCTGCTATCAGACCCTCCTTGTAGGATATGAGGTTTTCACAGCGGTGATTATGAAGAGTTCTGTTTTGGGGGATATAACGCCGTGTAGTCTGTTGAAAGTCAACCGACGTTTCGGAGGGACATCGCCTCCATCTTCAGGGTCGAAAAGTGAGCCAAGCAAGAAATCAGCGTGAAGCAGAACTCTACTTGCCACTTGCTTCACGTTGGTTTCTTACTGGTCTTATTCGACGCTAAGATGGAGGGGGCATGTTCCTCCGAAACGTCAGTTTCAACGGATAGCTCATCGTTATATCCCAGAATATAGACCTTTTCGGACTATTCTTGTGTCTACTACTATTGTTGATAGGGAACTTCATTCAAACATAAGGGGACTGGATATTGAGCTTAGCTTGTTGCAAACAGTACGTTATTTAAGATTTGAGGCCTTCACGGCGGTGACTATGAAGAAAACAGTCTTCTGGGATTTGGAACCGTGTATATGTGGTGTTAACCGACGTTTCGGAGGAACGTATCGCCTTCATCTTCAGGGTAGCAGGAAAATATAAGAAATCCGCAAGCAAAAAGACCGTGAACGGATTTCTTATATTTTTCCTGCTACCCTGAAGATGAAGGCGATACGTTCCTCCGAAACGTCGGTTAACACCACATATACACGGTGCCAAATCCCAAAAGACTGTTTTCTTCAGTACGTTATTTGTACTGAGAAGTAAAGCGAAGAATTTGAAATATTATAGTTTCTTGAGCTACACGTTCAAATTGATCTCAGGTGCCCACATTTTATTATTTCTAACTCCTTTGGGAACTTCCTGGCGGTTGATTCTTTTTCTGTTTGTTTAGATCATCGATTGCGCAAACTCGCACACGCGCACTGAATCCGGCACTAAAAAAGAATACTGAACCGATCTGCCAAGGAAGTTCATGCCAGGGACTGGCTTACTCGTAAATTGTCGTGTCTTCTCTTTTTTCGGAGGTCAAGAGCAGTTATGAGCCGCCGAAGCATTTCCGTTCCTCGAAAAATTTACGCATCCTTGCCTTGCGTAATGGTTCACATTGTCTGCATGTGGCCCTAATTGTTCAGTACCCGTTCATATCACGATGCTGCTACACACATTGCAGGTGTGCGTGCGTTTTTGTGGAAGTTTAATGTCGAGGCTCGGAAAAGGATCCTAATTGCACATCGCAGTATTGATTTGTATTTTTTTTCTACTACTACCTCCAACTGTACAACCTACCCTTAAGTTTGGTAATGCCACTTCCTCCATACAGGAGGTAATAGATTATCGCGATAACTCGTCCTGGAATTACGAGTAAGTACCTGAATTTCCTCCATTATGGTTATACCAACTATTACTTGATCGCGAGACCCACTTCTCCGAAAACCCTGTACAGTATGTCAAATGAAGTTGACATTCTCATTGGATGTATTTGCTTACGTCCCGTTGCATCTAATGGTAAATATTTACGTCTCCTTGACATTCGTAACATCCTTAAGGTAAAGGAAAAGTTGTCCCTGTGCTTAACTAATTAAGCACTACGCCTTCAAGGCGTATGGAGGAGTCTATGTACGAGTATAGATCCACATTTTTTTTGGTCTCGGCACTAGTTGGTGAGTGGTCAGCTTCACACCCCGGCCGCTTTACCCCCGGGTAGAGAGCCTCCAGTGCCCATTGTATAGGAGGCTGGGTGGTCTCCAGAGCTGGTCTGGACGACATGGAGAAGAAAAACTTTTTGACCCTACCGAGACTCGAACTCCGACCTCTCGGTCGTCCAGCCCGTAGCCAGTCGCTATACCGATGGTGCCATCCCGGCTCCCTCGTAACCTCCGCAGAAGTATTTAACCTATTTTTGCTGTACGATGTAAAATAACGTCAGATTTGTTTATTACGAAAGTTTCAGGAGCCATCAGATAATTTAAGACAGTTGCACTGGTGGAAACGTAGCGGTTACGTTATTTGAAAATTGGCAAACTTCGTGTATTTGAGAACAACAGCAATACATGAAAGTTATAGTCATGACAGAAGTACGAGCAGATAAAATTCGAGAAACGCTTCCTGCAAATTCATGTCCTTGCCATCTCGTCTCATAATGTTAAAAATAAAATTTTAACAACGAATTCCTCACTGTAATAGAATCTGTCACGTCAGGACGGCATTGGAGCTGTTTCCGAAACGCTTTATTTGATATACCTTAAACAATGGACATTATGTACCATAATATTACCGTAGAGATTGGGAGTGCTACTGACCGATGCCCGACACATAGGAAATCCTAAACGGGTTTTAAGCATATGCATGAATTATACTGTAATGTCACCTGGATGATTTTGTTTGCATAAGCATATACGTGTACATATAATTAGTCTGATTTTGATGAACATGTTTTTATTGTATTTGGTTTTTAGTCGTACTTGAATTCCCCCCCCCCGGCACTGCAGCCCCGGTGGGCCAAGGCCTACCTCCATCAACTTCTCCGTCACTTCGGTTTTTCTAGATCTTACACATTCGGTAGGACTCCTTGGGCGGGTGATAAGCTCGTCGCAAGGCATCTACCTGTACACAAACACAGAAAACCACACACACACACAAACTAAACATCCTTGTCCTGAGTGGGATTCGAACCCACGATCCCGGTTTCCAAGCGAGCGAAGACAGTGCATGCCTTAGACCGCTCGGCTACCGTGACCGGCTGTACTTGAATTAGTTAACCTAATATTTGACAGTTATGATATGGTTGCATATTTTTTCTATGCCTGTATTTTATTGAATGTTGAATCTTTTAGACGCAACTCGCCACTATTAGGGCGTATGTTTCATGTTCTGCATATTATATGTTCGAGATTATGTTCGTCATGTACTAAAGTGGATTTTAAAATGTTTGCTCATGGAAATGCTTTACAGTTTTTTCTTCTTCCCAGAAACACAGATTTTAGTCTGCACCCAGTAGAATATAACTTTTCATCCTTCTTACAACGCAAAATGTTAGGAGCGTCTGAATTAGTGTTTATGTTGCGCGCTGGCATTGACTGTATTATTCGTATTGCTGCTTGTACTGCACTGGCAGCTTCCGCCCCGCACGTGTTGTATGCGTGAATTTCATCCTGCACACACACAGATATATATATATATTGTGACGTGACGGTGCAACGCTCAGTAAACACCCTGTCCCCCTCCCCCGCAGTGACATAACAGGGGACACCAAGGNCTGATTTTATGGGAATTATGTTTTGTATTTTGTGTACTTTCTGTTTTGAATTTTTATGCCCCCTTAAGACCGACGAAGCAGTAGATTCTAGAAGGTGATAAAACTAAGTATATTAAATACTAGAGGGGCGAATTTTCCTTCTTACTGATGCCGGATAGTTGAACGTTCGTTATAAATGTTGTCTTACAGTAGAAATTTGTTCAGTATAAAATAATATCCAGCCCCCCCGCCCCGCTGCTAACACTAACGTTAACAAATTCGAATAGCTCAGTCGGGATAGCGACAGGCTATGGCGTTAACGGCCATGGAGTGATGCATAAATGATTAAGCATTTTGACTTTACCTTTATGTTTTTTTAACGTGGTACTCACCTTCTCCCCATAACGTACTGCATTTTTCATTTATAGGCCCAGTCCCATGTTTGTTTTTTAAGCATTCATTTTGGGCTGAACGTCAGCCCATGGCCTATAAGTAGTTGAATAACCCAAATATAAGGGAAGAGCGCAGACGGTCGAGAGTTGGAAAAGGTCATTATAATCGTGATGAAGGTCAGTAAATGACCTTTAGTAAGAGTTTCATATTTGTCAAGCGATAATAGATTTGTGTTGCGGAAATATACAGAAAGCAGATAATTGAACCAACGAAAAGCAACGTGTGATGAGTACGTCGAGTTTCCGGATCGGCAGTAGTGTCACGAGGTCTGTGCGCCACGCTGCTTGATTTTAACCACTTTCTACGGCGTAGAAAGTGACAATGCCCATAACAATCGTCGTTCGAAGAGACCCAAGCTTTACTCTTAAACTATTATTTTACGAACTCTTTCATGGTCCGCTGAGGCATGTTTTAAATATCCAGCCCCCTTGGCCTCCTTTTGGATATTTTATATTTGGGACATGACGAAACTGGTGTTCTAGCCGCCTGCCCACCCACGAGCATCACAAAAGCCCAGTTGTAGGTATTATGTGAAGTATTAGAGTATCAGTAAGAGCTGGGAGATTGAAGATGGGCTTACTTCTGGTCGAATGGTTAAGTGGGTAGCAGACCTGATTCGTACTCAGAACTTAAATGCAAGGTTAAGGTCTCAGGTAGGAGGCCGGATGTCCTGACCGAGATTTTTCGTCCTTCTAGCCAGATGCCAGGATAGTACCTCAAGCCACGATCAGTTTCTTCCACTTCTTTCGAATTCATTATCTATCTTAAGATTTTGACGGATTTGAACCTCCTGAATACAAAAAAGAGGGGTTTAGTTTGCTAAAGTTTATATGTAACCGTCTACACAGCCATATCAGCGCACAAATCCATACAACTGTACCATCATTCATTTGGTAAAGGCGTCGCTACAAGTTTCGACCCTCACAGGGTCATCATCAGGCGAATCCGTAGAAATGTGATCCTAGTCATTGAATTGTTTTCTTAATATGGATCCATAAAAAGCTAATCATGTAACAGGCCGTGGAGGTGCATAGGGTTGTGAGACGTCGAGGCTCCCACATTTTCTAAACAATCTACTCACAGATGGCGGTGAGGTCAGTCTTATGCGCCGGTCGCCCTTTACCCCCAGGATGATTGCTGGTAACCATTTCTGTTAGAGGCTGAGTCGACCCCAGAGCCATGGTGTGGCTGGAAGGGTTAGGTCAATTGAGAAATCCAGTTACCTCATCGGGAATCGAACCCGCGACCCCCGGCTTTTAACATAGTGCCTCAACCAACCACGCTACTGCGTGCTTCCAATATGGATCCATATTATTACACTATTTTACCACATGTTTTTCGACCCACACAACATGGATCATATGAAGATTGTCCATTTTAGTATGCTGTCATGTGTGTAGGTATGTGGAATGGCGGTTGGCTGGGTGCGCCATGCTAGCGCCTGAACGGTTGGGAGGATTTTATTCATATTCGCTATTCATAGATCGGCGTTCGGTGTATATGAACTTTTCAACTGCAAAAATAGGAGCCTTAGAGCACAAAATGGCGTTTTTTTTTATCGAAAACGGCTGTCATGATTTCGATTGAACTTTTTTAATTTAGTGAGACCAACTCTCCAGACAAAACTTTGTAGACGTTATCTTCAGGATAACGGTATGCTCACTAGGGGCCTGAAAGCGAAATGTCTGTTTTGTCGGAACCAGCTTTACCGATCAGACGGTTTTCATTATCCTTCAGTATTCAGCAACCAACAAATGTCTGCCGAGCAACAGTCGATTTCATTTCCAAGGTTACATACTCAAGGTCTGTCGTATAGGAGGAAGTGTGAGCAGTATCTTTGACCGACTTTTCTAACAGCGAAAATCTGTTTGCTTGGCTGCAGCCGCCCCGTTATGTTTTGGTTCCTGTGTGGACTCGGCCGAATTGTGACGTGGAGCGAGACATTCTCACTTTCATATCTCCCCCTCAAAATAGAGCAGTGATCAGACCACTGGTGTGCTGCACGGGCATTTCTCGCGCCGAGGCCGTAAACTGCTGCTATATCGAGGGTAAACCTTTTGAATATGTGTTACCTGTATCTGTGTAAGTTGACAAAACGAAGGAACCCCCCCCTCCAATTATACCAGTTTTTGAAAAGTATTTACGGTATGACTGTACCCGAACCCGATAGGTTTGAAGCTCCCTTGCACGCCTTTTAAGAATCGTGTTTAAATATACCCAACACAAGAGTTTTAGTGTACATTCGGGGAGAGTGGGAACACAGAATTAACGGGTGTGTTTCCTTCTAAGTACACACGTGATAATGGTACTGAGGACAAATGCGGAAGTTTCCAGGTTGCGGTTCCTGTATTATGACGATGTAGAGACCTGCCAGGCTGCACGGTGTCATAACTCAGAAGTTCACGGCATGGATCTTCACTACCAAATCTTATAAGTGCAAAAGCAGTGTATACTTGAAGATGTCGGCAGAAGGAATAGCTGCAATCATATCCCAGTTTCCTTATTTCATAAGCTCGGCAGTTTACAGGAGAAGTAATGTTTGTGGTTCCATCATGTCTGTCTCACCAGACAGATTTTGAAGTAATGGCACCAGTTAATGTTCATTTTTTTTTAATTGCCTGCAATCACTCACTCATGGAGCTGAGCCCTTGTTGAGAAGCCGCCAATTGTGCATCTACTCAAGAACTTCCCAGCATTATATGGAACTCGAAGGTTCATTAGCGTGTTTACAAGAGCCCTCCACTGGTCCCTATCCTGAGCCAGATCGATCCAGTCTATGTCATCCCATCCTATCTCTCTAAGGTCCATTTTAATATTGTGCACCCACCTACGCCTTGGTCTTCCCAGTGGTCTCTTTCCATCTGGCTTTCCCACCGATATCCTACATGCAGTCAATTGTCTGCAATCAGCATACCAGTGTAGATGGAACTCAGTCCTTTAGAAGCATTCAGCTTGGAATCTTGAAATTTGAGAGGCCATAGATCTTTTTGAAGTATGCATAGTTTATAAGGGCGGGTTTTGCGTGCAATTTTAAGTACTGCGACAACCACACTGATATCTCACTGATATCTCACTGTAGCTCCCCGAGGGTTCGCGACGTCACACTGACCACTGCAGTCAAAGATGTCATGTTTGGTACAGTGACTGATGCGTATGCTGAAAGGCATAAACGCAGAGGCGACGAGAAAACTGACGTTGTACACCCCCTTGTTTCAGGTATTGTAAATTAGAAAAATTAAAGCTCAGTGCAGGACAGTTGTTAATTTAGAGGAACTGCACTGGATACCATACACATGGAAGTTTTTGAGGTAAAGCGAGCTCTCCGAAACATGTTTTCACAAACACTTCCAAAGAGATCCTGGTTCCAATTAAATTAACGGATTGTAATTCTTTCGGAGGGTAGAGCAGCATGAAACGTTTTCAGCGGCCGGTATATTCCTAGTAATGTTTTTGCTTTTGTTAGTGTTAGCAAAGCAAGCTCCTAAAGCACCCGACAAATCCTTCAGCCTTCCATTTACGGGCGTAACAAACAAAACAGACTCCATGGCCTGTAGTGTGCAAGCGAACCAATAACCCCGTGTATTATTCATGTTTATTCGGCCAAAGTCTCGGCGGTTTTCGAAGTTTCTTTTGAAATTAAGAATTGTAGTTGGTTGTAGGTGATAAACGATCCCCGTGTGTTTGGGTTGTTTTTAAAATTCTTCTAAACTGCAGACTGAATCTTCAGAAGAGCCATACAGAATGTCAGAATGTGCCACTGGTAACTGTATGGACCATAGCCCTTGAGAAGGTAATGGCCGTTCTGGGAGTTCAGTACCGTGTTAACAATAGCCAGTCACTGAATCATATTCTGAGCCAGATGAATTCAGTCCATGGTCCACACCGTTTGCTTTAAAGTTAAGTTTAACGTTATCCCGTCGTCTACGCCAAGGTCGCCCAGGTGTCCCTCCTAACAGGCTTTCTTGCCGATAAGTTGTATTTTTAACTATCCATACGTGCTACATGTCCCACCCATCCCATCCGTCTTGACTCGTTTTTCCTAATAGTATGGCGAAGTGTAGCCATACAGATTTTGAAGTTTTCTCCACATTCATGTTACTTTCTGTCTCTCAGATCGCAGCATTCTCCCTCTCTCCCCCCCCCTCTCTCACACACACACACAAACACACATCGGGTCGAGTGACCGAAGTTTCACATACGTAACCAAGAAACCAGCGTGGAGACTTGCAGTTCTGTGCGTTCTAATGATGGGATTTTTACATCGTTACGTGTTCACAAAGCAGATGGGATGGCAGCGAATTCTGGACTGAGTAGCTGTACACAATCCCCTAATTTACTTTGTTACTGTCGTTCCCAAATATTCGAACTTCGGTATATTCTCTCATGAACTTGTCCTGCCTTCCGGTGGCGAGAAAACTTTGTCGTAACGGCGTTCACTTCTAAACCAGCCAACCTCCTTACCAACGTCAGCAAGAGTTTTTGTGCTTCTCTTTCGGGTATTTATGTTTACGACCGGTAAGTGATCAGAAGCTGATATGTCCCATTTGTTTCAAATTCTTCCTTTGTTTTTCTTGGACCTTCTGAAACAAAGCTGAAACTTAATGGCGATAGAGCATCACCTTGATTCCGACCATTCTCAATAGGAAATGCATAAGACATATCTCCACTTATAGACCGATATTATAGAATTTGTATAAATATATTTTAATTCCCCTGACATGCTCTGTCAGTGTATAGCAGTTGGATTACGCCATTTCGTTCGTCTCGGGTTCATATCTTCGCTTGAAAGCCATATGTACCGAGACGTTTAGCGTATTTCCTCAGTCCGTTCCTTCGAGTGCTGGGACATGTGACGAGCGTTAATTCCACATCCGCTCGACACTAATAATATCAGTATTCTCCCAAATATATGATCTGTGCCGTTGACTGCGGCAAATGTACGAAGAAACAAATAAGAGGAAATAAGACGGAAATTGAGACAAACAATACGTGAACAACCAGAAATGCCGCCGTTGGCAAGACCAGATGGGCTGATGGGAATTTGGGTGGCGGGGAGAACCTCGGATGCTATTAGCGTTCCTCACATTCGAACTAAGTTGCCTGTACATACACAGAACACAAATACCTAATACATTTAAGAATCAGTTATACATAACGTGTAAAAAGTGTAACAAAAACACGTTGCAGTGTTAATCTGAAAGCTGGATATCTTGTTTGGATGGTATTCCAGTCCAGCACACAGCAGGTAGTGGATCTTTTGGTGAGGAAATGACTCCCCCCCCCCTCCCGTGTGTACTCAAACCCAAAAAGCAAATATCACCGTTGAAAGAACTGGATAGAAACAGAAAACCACGAAACATTTAAACCCCAGAATGATAGGGTTTTATGTACTACAACCTCGCGTCGTGTGGATGCCACTGCTCCTGCAACTAATTTCGTGATTCTGTTGCAAGCGGTGATCTGGAGTAGTGCTCATTATCTGCTCTGTATTACGCAATATCCATACGTGTTATGTGGAGAAGACTTTTTGTTATTGCTAGTGGGGTGGGACTAAGTCCCTTGTACTGCGCCCACTTCTGGCCTATTGTACCAGCCCCAGATGATAGGTGAGGGTGATTGTGGAGCAATTGGTGGAATGAAGATTGGCAGGGGAAACCGAAGTACTCGGAGAAAGCCTGCCCCAGCGCCACTTTGTCCACCACAAATCCCACTTGACCAGACCTGGGATCGAACCCGGGCCGCCGCGGTAGGAAAGCCAGCGATTAACCGCTTGAGCTATGGCGCGGCCCTTGGAGAAGACTTAGTAGAACGTAGAGTTGAATTATATCTCCTGTTCCGTGCTGGGTGGCCAACCTGTGAATTCACCAGTAACGTTACCGACTGTTGGGGAATAGCAGAAACCTGGCGATAGCACGTAGCGTATTGCGGGCCAGACCGTTTTCATGTGGCTCCCAACATTTTCTTCACAGCCGCCAAGTGCCCTGTCGGTGCCACGGACTGTTCATGTGTCTGGCTCGACACGCGATGTTCAGTCGGCTTCTGTTCCGTGTTCAGAACCTGATTTGCGAGAGATGGATAACCTAGTAACCACATAAAAGTTGCGGCAATTTCATCCTGTGAGTGTTGGATTGTGTAGGTTAACGTTTTGCACGTGTTTTACAGTATTCATATAAATACCGGTAATCAAAACTTCTATTGATAAAATTAACTAAGCGTGTTACCTTAAGGTCGTGGTCTTTTGGGGCTCTGACGCCGTCTACTGTAGTGTTTCGGAGGAAAGTGTTGCCAGCATCTTCAGGGCCATTTCAACCCTAATGATCGATTCAACAATTCCTTGGAAACGCCTCAAAACACCTACGAAGCTGCACGGTGTTACATCTCAGATCAACATAATCGTATTTTCAAGGCTGTGAAAACATATATCGTAAATGTTTTCCGACTGCAATAAACGCCGTGATTTTACTTCAGTGCCGAAATAAGAGCATAGGAACATTCTTATGTACTAAAGATTAAATTGTCAGGTTGTCTGCGTGATGTAGTGTATATAATTGGGAATGATAAAAGTTTTTATCATTTTAGCAAGACTTCTGGTAACTGCAAAAACGGAAATAGATTATTCGAGGTTACAGTCACGCCGCAATGAATACCTTACATGTTTACATAATGAATTTGCAGAATTGGCGAATGCAGCTTGCGAATTCAGTTTCACCTAGTTCGGGTGTACGAAGTTCGTACTTTGTTGGCTACTAATGCGAAGCTTGGTATTCTTTAAGAGCAGTGACAAGTTCAGAAGTTAAAGCTTTTCACTCAGGAAGCTTGGTCACGTCAGAAACAATAGGTAGGTGCTGTTTGGTGTGCGTGCACGCACGTCCAGCCGTTCAATTGATTCACAGAAACTTCTGCCCTCTATTTGGGTCAGTTTTGCTTTGGAAATAGGTCATACTTACAATAATTCGTTTTCTAAGTTGCGTAAATATTGAGTAAAGGCATGAATCTAATAAATTTCAAAAGCGCTTTAAATTTAAGGCATTACCAGAGGTACGTATAATTGTAGCTTTGAAGTTTCATTGTCCTGCATTACTAGTCACGAGAAAGGCATTAGAGTTCCGGTCGGAAAACATCTCATCTACGTCTAGGTCTTCCAGATGGTGTCTTCCTTTTATAAATTGGGTGGAGGTGTCTTCCTTTTATACATTGGGTGGATGAGTGTATTGGATTCATTTGCTTCACTTAGAGACCAGTGACAGTCTCTTGTGAACTTGATAATGGACTTTTGGGTTACGTAAAGACGGAGAATTCATTGATTAGCGGAGCTACTGTTAGATTCTCGAGAAGGATTTCTCAGCAAGGACTTGGTTAGACACCCGTCTTGTTCAAGGTTTTCATTATCGATTTCAGGCAGATGTTATGTCACTGTCAGCTTCTCTGAATTGGTTTCTGCACAGAACAGTGATGCATTAAATGAGGTGGATTATTCTTTGTTTACACATACTGCCAGCTGTATGCTGGAGGTGTTTTTGGTTCGAATCTCGGCCGGGTGACCGAATGTGACAACAAGACCGCAGGGCTGCGCTTTGAGAACATTTCCTATGTAGAGAAACCTTAATGTACTGAAAAAGACTTAAGGCGAAACAAAAACGTAAGCAGTTAAATGAGAAAGAAATAGTGGTAACTAAAAGTCTGTGAATAACAAGTTTATGTGATTTCTGCTGTTGGGTATTTACACCATTAGGGCCAGCAACAGTTCACCCGAACCGGAGAGCACTCACCAGCCCCTGAAGGTGGAGGCATTATGTACCTCCGAAGCGTCGGCTACACTGCTCACGTCCACGCGATGCAAAGACGCTAGAGCAAAGCTATGCATTTTTTCGTGCTTGTTTTTAATAATTCCCATGTTTCACAGGAATAAAGGAGAACGGATTTTACTTTAGTAATAAAAATCTGTAATTTAGTTTTCTTCGAAAGATTTTTGTTCTTCCATACCTGATACAATTGTATAAAAGCTATATTTTCTTTTTTTATTCTTTGGTTTATGTCTTGATGTGTTCCTCCATCTTGAGCTACTATGCTTCCCAGGTATATAAAACTCTCTAACTGTTCAGTTTCTTTATTAGCGATGGAGAGTTTCTCTTCTATTTGGCCATTTATTCTCATTTCTTCAGTTTTATTTACATTGATCGACACACTATAAGTAGTCTGAATTACCGACAGCTTCGTCAAATCAACTGCAAATTATATTTTGTTGGAAGTATCCATAGGGTTCGTTCCTTATTTTCAGTTTTAAATCATTTACTTCTGGCAGAAGCAATGCAGTATTGTCAGTACCAGCCTACGATACCAAAGTTAAAGCGTAGTTCACTTATAGGCCAGCAGTGCTCAAATCTAGAACTTCAAGAATTGGTGCACATCATTCATGTTCATTAACCGCAGAATTATTCAGAAATATCAGTAAACTGCAATATGGATGGTAAATTAAATGTTTCTGGAGAAAATGAAGACCTGTGATGATATCATCGTCAGTGGCACACCATACGTTAATCTATCACATTGACTGAGTTGAGGCATGAACCGACGGGTGTACACTGCCGAGCAGCAATATGGGTTATGTTGACCGAGTTATCGTCTTCGTGCATGTCGGTATTATCATAATCATAATTCGTTTCCTCTCGTAGAAGTGTGCCCTGTGTACTGCAAGAGTGGAACGTTTGAACATGGACGAATATTGTGTTTTTCCGATTTTTGCTTTAATTCGAAATCTTTGTAGCTCTCCGTAACAAACTAATTCACTACCCACTGACCCATTGAGCTGCGCCCTTCTTGAGAAGGCCAGTTTTGCAGCTACATAAGAACTTCGCAACATTTTATGCAAGTCGAAGGTTCATTACCGTGTTCACAAGAGCCCTCCACTGGTCCCTATCCCGAGCCAGATCAGTCTACAAGCCCATCATATGTCTCTAAGATCCATTTTAATATTGTCTACCCACATACGTCTTGGTCTTCCTATTGGCCTTTTTTCCTTCTGATATTCCAAGTACAAATTCTCATCCATTTTCTTTCGGTCAGGGCCTTTATCCAAGGAATCCGTCCAGGTCCGAGGCTTCTGTCATCTTTCATATCAAAATTATTTTTTTTACTGCTAGGAGTTGTTAGCCCCACGCTCAACCCCCAAGCTGGATGACCACCCCTTGTCGACTGTCCGCGACTGCTTATTCAGTATATTCGCAGCCCCCCCCCTCCATACCTGGAGGGTGTCTCCTCCATCTGCAGCCTGAGGGCGCGCCATGCCGTGGTGACAAGGGACCCACCTAACATGAAATAATTTACTACGTCATGACGAATTCCTTCCCCCTTAGCAGTCTTACACACTGATCAGCACTGCGATGAGTGGTATACGTCTACTCTTCATTCGTTATGAGCACCTTTAACAGTATCTTGTCTACCGTATGTTGTGCTCAGCTGATCTGTCGGGCGAATGCACCAGGTAATACAGCCAAGTTTTTGAATTAACTATGCACATTGATATGTTTGTGCGAAGGGATAAAGCACTGGGAGTAACTGAAAAGCATTTACTTAGGGTTTATAGGGAATAACTGCCAGAGAGTTGCACGCACATATCAGTAACATACTGAAAGAGTAAGAAATTGCGAGAAAATGCCACAGACAAGTACCGGAAATGATGTACAGTATTCCTCATAGAACCTCGATACAAACAATTCATTTTCTTCGAAAACTTGTGGGTAATAAAGATAAGGAAAGGATATAAAAAGGAAGGGCACCCAGCATGTTCTTGGAAGGAAATAACTTGAGTACTTTGGGACACACAATGCTGGTAAATATACCAGTATGAGAATCGGCGAATCGTCCTGTAGGACGAAGAAAATGGGTTGCATAAGCAAGAACCCACCATTTCCTCATCCTATACTGATTTCCATCTATAATCGTCGTTTTGTTCCCCAACTGACGCTAATCTTCAAGTAAATCAAGCAAACGAAGAGAATCAGCCATTTGATCAGCCATATCATGAGTTTTGTATCGCAACCAGGGTGCAGTTTTTTGCTGCTTTTCCCGAACGTATGCCCGAAATAGTTTTCAGCAATAGTAAAAGTCAGATACACGAGCGGATGAAAGCTGTTTTTGTAATGTTTCTTATTAGTCTTCTGTTAAACGCGAAGCGTTTGCAGTGGTCACATAGTTCCCGACTCGCTTTGCTTGAATTCAGAAACTGCGGGAGAGCTTTCTTTTCTCGCTGCTGTTGCTTTTACTTATGCTTCCTCTTTCTGCAGTTTTATAACAAGAAAGTGGCACTGGAAAAATCCCTTTCTTGACTTGTATCACGCGGGCCACCACTGCTTGGAGTAGACGGAGAGGTTCCAGTCTAATTCACCTCTCTCAGCGGCTGCTGATGTCAGTGACCTCTCAGCATACACAAAGCACATTTCACTGTTGCTGAATTTGGAATTTAAATGCTTGAATCCCATATTTTAAACGCTTAATGTGTGTGACTGTTGTGACATATGAATCTTATTATAGGGACATGAAGGTTTACCTTGCGCTTTAGTCATTTTTTCGACGTCGATTCTTAGACGCCGTCAACTGTAAGACTTACGTGAGTTTAAGAAATTTTAGAACTTGAAAGAAATGCGGCTTAGATTCCAGGAAATTCGGCATTACAAAGAATTTATGACTCGGACATTTTAAATCTTATTCATAGTGAAAATTGTAAAGTTTCCTTTAATTTGTGGTGTCCCTCCTGAAGATGGTCATTTATGACCGAAACATATCGGGGTTGTTTATAGTGTGTAATAAAGGAAAGGTAACGATATCCCTGTAACAGGCCCTGAAGGCCCATAGGGTTGTGAGACGTTGAGGGTTCCACATTATCTAGACAATCGGCTCAAAGATGGCGGTAAGGTTGTCAGCCTTACACGCCGGCCGCCTGTTGCACGCAAGGAAGATTCCAGGTACTCAGAAATGTCTGAGTCGACCCAGGGCCATAATGCGGCTGGAAGGTTTAGCTCAGTTGAAAATGTTCACCTCATTGGGACTCGAACCCGCGACCTTCAGGCTTGTAGTGTGATGTCTCAACTACGCTGTAATAAGAATGGAAAATAAATGACGCACATAGATGGTAATTTCACATCTTATTGTGGAGTCATTGTTTGTGTGATGACTCGTAAATGTTTCAGCTCTTACGAAGCTTACCTTGTTTTGCTGTAAAACGTATTGAAAGTACGTGTATAAGGTGTCAGTGTGTAAGTGAAATGGGTGATCTGGGTAAAACAGTGTAATTTGAAGAGAAAGTATTTGCATTTACTTCTGACCGTTATGAATGATGAAGCATGAAAAAAGAATGAAAAATTACTGCATAGTAAGTTGCTTCCGCATTTGTCATGTAAATACAGGTAATGGTGGTTACCTCAGGAAGGCAGAGGTGGACGGATGTAGCACACATGGAACAGAAATGCAACCGAAGGTTTGATTCGGAATTCCGAAGAGAATGAATGCCCCAGGAGAGCGGGCGAAATAGGATGTGAAGATATGAAATGGATTGAATTGGTTCAGGATATGGTGATATGACGGATTTTTGTGATGGCGACGAACATTCAGGTTCATTAATAATGAAATTTCCTGACCAGCTGAGTAACAATACAAGGTGCTGGTAGAAGATCATGGCGTTTACTTGTTAGATATTAGTTTCTTTATTGCTAGTGGGGTGGGACTAAGTCCCTTGTACTGCGGCCACTTCTGGCCTGTTGTACCAGTCCCAAATGATAGGTGAGGGTGATTGTGGAGAAATTGGTGGAATGAAGATTGGCAGGGGAAACCGAAGTACTCGGAGAAAACCTGCCCCAGCACCACTTTGTCCTCCACAAATCCCACTTGACCAGACCTGGGATCGAACCCGGGCCGCCACGGTGGAAAGCCAGAGACGAAGCGCTTGAGCTGTGGCGCGTCCTAGACATTAGTATTGTTTCTTATGGTGTAGTGTAATTATTACGTAGGAACATCATATTAATTTGTGAGCACAGAAGGAGCGTTTATTCGAAAGAGATGCTGAAGTTTTTATGTTTAATGTCAGATTGATTTAGAATGAAACCTCGCGCTTCACGTTTATAATGGAACATCTGAAAGCACATGAAATGCCGACCGCTCTTATCTGAATGACACATATTCCACAACGTATCATGTTCAGGTCGTTGACGTTCAGTGAGGAAAAATCCGTGACTCATAAAGCGCAGTGTGCCTACTTCTGACGCCATTGGCCCGTTAGCACAGTGACTGCTTATACACCACCTGTTGGAAAATGTTTTCCTCCCTTTCTTTCAAAAAGAAGTTTTGAGTGTTTCTCGTGAACAGTATTTAATTCTGGCGGAAGGCTAATAAACATTGAAATACCGATCATATCTTATGTGCTGTGACGGGCCTTCATTTATTGGCAGAGAGTTTATAGACGAGATGAAAATGCCGAAGAAACCAGAAGGAGTTCATACGTATTAATTATGTGTAATTTTAAACACAGATAACGTAGGGGCAGTTTATGTCTTAAGCATCTGGCGGCATTTGGATAGGAACGAGATCCAAACAAGCCGGTGTACGCCTGTTCCCGAGTTAGTAGTGAGGGCCAACTTATTCTTGGTCTTGAAATAGAGCCGAGAATCCAGAAATAGCAGCCTACTCTGGGTTAGTATTGTGTACTGCCCAGTCTTTCTTACTAGATAATGTTTTTTAAAAAATGAATTAGCCCTAAATTTACAGACATGTAGGTAAGTAATTCTTTTTTCTTTTTCCCCGCTCTAAGGTTTTCAGAACCGTGACTGTCTTGTGAGATGTAACTCAGTGTAATACGACAGAAGTACACAGGCGTTTCGGAAGAAAATTCTACGTACGTTGTCCTTCCTCCGAAATGTGCGTGGATTTTTACGGGAGGGACCTCCAAGTGAATGTTAACATGTTTCCTCATTAAGCCCGCATTAAGCTCCCTGTACACAAACTACGCCGTAGGATGCGGGCTACATTTGAAGGTAAAATTAGCGTTTTGCACAAGTATACGGGAAAGTTGCATCAGGTACAATATCCGTCGTGTGTGTGCGTGATGGGAACCGAATTTCATAGGCGGATTATGATCATACTCCTATCTTCGACTGTATTGCAAGGCACCTTTTGCGAGGCTAGAGGTTCGCACGGCGGTGAGTATGAAGATTACGAGCTTCCGGTATGTGAGTGACACCGTGTTGTTTTATAGATGGCTACCATTGTTTGGAGGACTCTGATTTTCCCATCTTCAAGGAAGAAGTTGAAAGCAGCGGGGTCCTTCGAATCATGTACCAAACTACACGGTGCGAAGTCATGGAAGACCGTAACTCTTAATCCTGTATTCATTGTTCGACCAACCTTCTGCATTTTCAAGTCAACGTGCTCTGATTAAGATGTTTGTGCAGTATTTTTGATAGGAAGTTCAGGTGAAACAAGAATTTTGTTTCGGTCCTGTATATTTTTTCATTTATTACGTAACTCAGCCGGTTAGATGCTGGGTTTTCACTGCAGAGCCTCAGGTTCAATCCTGGGTGACGTATGAGATTCCGAGTGGCACTGGAGCAGGTTTATTCTCCGAGTTTAAGGTTTTCCCCGCTAAACATAATTTCACCATTGCCCCATACCCGTCCGTCACCTCTAAGACATGCGATTGCCTTGGCCCTGGTCTGGGCTTGGCTGGTTTCGGTGTAAGGATGTTAGTTACATTTTTAGGTTTCCCGTCTTTTGATGTTGCTGGAGCCAGTACACGTTGTGGTCAAGTATACCGATCAGGTAAAAACAATGTATTGGATACTCGCTAAAATCAAATCCGTCAACATGACAGCTAACTGTCCGCCGACGGACCATAACATCCGGAAGGCTGCATTCGATCTCCGGTCCGCACTTTTCCTTGTTTTTGATGGAACCTCTATTATTCTGTAGATAATTTCAGTCCACAGTCCAAAGATCTGTACATGCTTCAGTAGTTATGACGTACGGACATTTTAACAAGTGATGCAATACCTTTGTTGATGGAACTGCCTGCTTCGGTTACGCATATCGTAGCTTTGTCACGGATGTATTGGATGGCTGGTGTGTGTGTGTGTGTGTGTGTAACAGGTACTCGTCCGACGCGTAAGGACGAGTAAATAAGTGGCAGTCAGTTGTAACTGGACCAAGTCAAAACTCACGGTAAAGAAAACAAACGTGACCGCTTTCATTCCAGGAACATTTAGATTATAAAGGGCGGGCATGATTGCGGGGCAATATCTGCAGACTGTGTGTTGTGTTAACCTTGCGAAGGGATGCTGTATTCATTTTATGATAGTGACATGTTTTTAAGGCATATAGGCAGAAGTAGTAATTATCGGGGGATATCACTGCTATCAACTTCATAAAAATGTTATCCAATATTCTTCTTTCAAGGTTAAGTTCTTACATAGATGAAATTATTGGGGATCATCAGTGTGGGTTTCGACATAATAGATCAACTACAGATCAGATCTTTTGCATTAGTCAGATAGTGGAGAAAAAATGGGAGTACAATGAGACAGTACATCAGCTATATGTGGACTTCAAGAAAGCCTATGATTCAGTTAGGAGGGAAGTATTGTACAGTATTCTGATAAGAGTTTCGGATACCCATGAAACTAGCTGATTAAAATGTTTTTAAACGAAACATATAGTAAAGTCCTAATAGGGAAACATTTGTCTGATAAATTTCATATCCAGAATGGTCTAAGACAAGGAGATGCTTTAACACCACTCCTTTTCAACTTTGCTTTAGAATATGCAATTAGGAAGGTCCAGGGAAACCAGGTAGGACTGAAATTAAACGGGACACATCAGCTGTTGGTCTATGCCGATGATATGAATCTACTGGGTGATAATGTAGATGCCATGAAGAAAAACACAGATACTTTAATTGGCACAAGTAAGGAGGTTGGTCTAGAAGTAAACACTGAGAAAACTAAGTATATGTTGCTGTCTCGTCAGCAAAATGCAGGAAAAAATCATGACATAACGATAGGTAGTCAAGGGGGGTTAGGTGGGCGAGGCATGTAGCACGAATGGGGGAGGAAGGAATGCATATAGGATATTGGTGGGAAAGCCAGAAGGAAAAGGACTACTGGGAAGACCAGGGCGTAGGTGTGTGAACAATATTAAAATGGATCTTAGAGAGATAGGATGGGATTGTATGGATTGGATTGATCTGGATTGATAGGGACCAGCGGAAGGCTCTTGTGAACACGGTAATGAACCTTCGGGTTCCATAAAATGCTGGGAAATTCTTGAGTAGCTGCAGATTTGATTTCTCCTCAAGAAGGGCTCAGCTCCATAAGTAAGTAAGTAAGACAAAATTTCACCATTGCGCTCCCAGTTCTTTGCCCGCGACGCAAGAGGCACTTTACTAGAAGGATGAAAGATACCAACAAATCCGACGCTATTATGGCCCCTAGGAATAAGCCTCTTCCACAGTTGCAGACTAATGATGTGGGTTTACATTCTTTGTGCTACAGTTTTTACGGACTACACCTCGTTACTGGAACTACATCCCTGCTAACCTGCCTAATACTCGTACGATATGTTTCGATTTGGAGAGCGCCTTGCGGTCATTTTTTAATTTGGAAACTTTAAGTTTATTCTCTTTGTTTCTCCCTAGATTTATTTGACGTTTTTTAGTGTTCGACAAATTTGAAATAGACGTAAATAGTTTCGGGGCACTTGGCAAATTCCGTAAACAAATTAGCACTCCCTTCTCTCGTGACTAGGACCCCTATCTCTATATAAAGCACACTAATGTAAAGTTCTCTCCACGATAGCTGTAGCGAGTTCGCGGGAACTCCGACGGAGGCTCCACTTGATGGCTTGTCTGTGATTTTTGTTTTCCCCAAGAACCATTTCTCTTCACTTCTCATACAATTTAGTATGATAGCGGGGTTAGACCACCTTCCAGTCACGACTTTACTTCACTGGTTGTTACGCATAGGGCCGAGTATTCTGGGCATTTCATTACACGGATATAAATGCATGTCAAGCGCTCATTAATTGTTGAATGTTGTCATAGGATTGTGCTTTTCAATTTTGTATCACTTTTGGGATTTTCAGAACGCAAATTTGAATTAGTTACTATAGGATTCTGACGATGGTGTATAACACACTGAAATATTGGATTTTTGGACTTTATCCAAGTGGATAAAGTCCAAAAATCCAATATATCAGCAAATTTGAATTGTTTATTAAATTTAATTGCGGGTTGCCAAGGATCTGTTAACTATGCTATAGATGCAGAAGTTTATGTATTTATTATTTGATACATTTTTCTTATGTAGCAAGAAATCCATGTTAGGTGGATCCCCTGTTACAACGGCATGGCGCGTCCTCAGGTTGCGGATGGTAGAGACGGCCGCCAGATATGGAGGGTAACTGTGAATAAATTGAATAAGCAATCGCGGACAGCCGGCAAGGGGTTGTTCTCCAGCTTGGCGGTAGGGCGTGGGGCTAACAACTCACCATATAAAATAAGCTTGTTACGAACGATCACAAGAAGCCTCGGATCTGGACGGATTCTTTGGATAAAAGACCTAAGAGAAATAAAATGATTATGAGATTTGGTACTGGGAATGTTAGAAGCGTCTGTAGGGCAGGCTCGTTCAGGGCAGTGGCGGAAGAAATCTCAGAATATAAATTAGATTTAGTCGGAATACGGGAGGTCAGACGGGACGGAGGTGGCACCGAACCAGCAGGCGAACAAACATTTTTCTGTGAAAAGGGGAATGAGAATAATGCATTCGGTACAGGTTTTTTTCGTACGCAAGGGAATTATATCAGCTGTGAAGAGGGCAGAGTTCATTAATGATATGATGTCATTACATAATGCAAAGAGGTCGTTGGTGTGATATCGTTCTGAATGTTCATGTCCCAACAGAGGACGAAAATGATGATATGAAGGACAGGTTCTACGAAGAACTAGAATATGTATTCCATAAATTCCTTAAATACCACATGAAAATGTTGTCAGGAAATTTCAGTGCTAAAGTAGGTAGGGAAGACATTTTCAAACCAGCAGTTTGGAATGAGAGGTTATACAAAGTCCATGCAATGGTCCCTTCTTGGTAATCCAACAGTCGCTTAGCAACTCAGGAATTTCTCAGTATTTTATTGAACCCGAAGTTTCGTTAAGAGTTGCCAAGAGCCCGATAATGTCCCCTATCCTGAGCCGGATGAATCCAGTCCATACCACTGCATCTTTTTCTAACATTCATTTTTATATTGTCCCTCACCTGCGTCTGGGTCATGAATCACTGCACTCTTCTTTTAAGTCACAGGAGCTTGGCGTCCGTCTGCATTATTCTCCGTGATATTAAATAGTCAGAGGCCCATGTTTGGCATATTATAGTCTTTCGGTCGGCTACGGCATGAAGGTTTCAAACCGAATTTTTTTCCCTCAACGTTCCGTGCAACTAAGGGAATTTTATTGGGTCCCATTTAAAGGAATTGTACCTTTTACATATCGAAGAACGGCCGAGATTGCATCGTACTCGGCGTCTACACGATGGCCCTAGCGTTCTGTTCCTTGTCCTGCGTGGCATTGCAGACAGACTGAACGCTTGGCTCAGCTTATCTGCTAACAAGACCAGAGTCTTGGCTAGAGCCTGCTACCTCGATTCAATATGCAGATTCTTCAGCGACACACAGTACTTCTGAGCCTGTGGTTTGGTTTACGAAGTGGATATGGCCTCGTACCTTAGATAAGAGAGTAGCAGTATTCTTTACTCGACGATCACTTGATTGTAGGGTAAGGTAAGGTAAAGTCCTGTGCTCAAGTAATTAAGCATTGACATCGGCAGTAGTTTGAGGTGAGTGGTCATCTGCACGGCCCGGCCTCTTTACATCCGGGAAATGATCCCACAGTACCCATTGGATAGCGGGGTGGGCCCCAGAACCGGTCGGAATGACACGGAGAGGAGACAGATATTGCCCTTGCCTGGGCGGATACTCCGACCCCTTGGCCATCCAGCCCCGTAGCCAGTCGCTATACTCACTGTCCTGGCTGGTCTCCCGTAAACTCTACTGAAGTTAAGATTACTTCAACATTAAATTCTTTGGTCAGTGAAAATGAGGTGTCTTGAAATTACTTTTGATTGGAATATCCCTTGTAATGAACATTTGTTCAACATAGCCAACAAGACATTACCAGAAAATTCATAGCCCCACCTCGTCCTTGGATAACCCAGCAACCTCTCACTCGTCAGGCTCCAGCTATGCATGGTGTGCGTTTAAGCCAGTCATCGTGCCGCGCCAAAGCTCAAGCGGTTAGTCGCTGGCTTCCCACCGCGGTGTCCCGGGTTCGATCCCGGATCTGGTCAAGTGGGATTGGTGGTGGACAAAGTGGCACTGAGGCGGGTTTTCTAGGAGTACTTCGATTTCTCCTGCCAATGTTCATTCCACCAAATCCTCCATCATCATAATCACCAAGGGCAGGCTACAGTAGGCCAATCAGTGGCCGCCGTGCCGAGTGGACCCAGTTGGACTCCACCCCCCACTAAGCGATTAAAAAAAAAGCCAGACATCTATTATGGTTTAGAAGCTTGGATCTATACACACAGATCTAAATTAAAAAACTCCAAACGATGTGAAACATACGCTTAAGGATGACTGGAAAATGTCCCAGAACAACAAACCTTAATATCATACACGCACATTTCACAGTTCTTAAATAAGACAAATACCTCCAGCATCCAGCCACAAACAAATACAAGTGAAAAAATGAGCGTATATCCCCGACGAGCTAAAAAGACGACCGTGTGCGGAATTTATTGCTCAGAATCCTCGTTACCATGCATAAGAATCCAGGTGATATACTCTTGCGAAGTAATGAAGAAAGAGACTAGAAGGAGCACGAGAGAGAAGTCAAATTAAAGTAAGACAGAATTTGTACATTTAAATGCAAATGTGATGACAAATCAAAACCTGATTGAGGGGGAAATTAAGAGAAGATTGAACTCGGGTTATGCTTACTACCATTCAGTCCAGAACCTTTTGTCTTCTCGTCTGCTGTCCAAAAACATAAAAATTAGAATATACAAAACCATAATTTTGCCTGTGGTTCTGTATGGGTGTGAAACTTGGTATCTGACATTGAGGGAGGAACATTGACTTAGGGTTTTTGAGAACCGGATGTTGGGGAGAATATTTTGACCGAAGAGCTATGAAATGACAGGAGGTTGGAGAAAAATGCATAATGAGGAGCTTCATACCTTGTAGTCTTCCACAAGCATAATTAGAATGATAAAATCAAGGAGGATGGCGTGGGCAAGGCATGTAGCACGAATGGGGGAGAAGAGGAATGCGTGTAGGATATTGGTGGGAAAGCCAGAAGGAAAGAGACCACTGGGAAGACGAAGGCATAGGTGGGTGGACAATATTAAAATGGATCTTAGAGAGATAGGATGGGATAATGTGGATTGGATTGATCTGGTTCAGCGTAGGGACCGGTTGAGGGCTCTTGTGAACAGTGTAATGAACCTTCGGGCTCAATGGAATGCTGGGAAATTCTTGAGTAGCTGCAGGTTTGGCTTCACAAGAAGGGCTCAGCTCCATAAGTAAGTAAGTGCAAAATGACAAAGGTAACTGATAACACGATTCGCATCTTCCGACTAGCAGGACAGTTGGACTGACAATTGCAGCTAGACTGCTGACAACTCCTGCTGTCTCTTTTCTGGAATGAAAGAGCAAACTAATACTGTTACCTTCAGACGTAGCTTGTTTGCCTTACTCATGCGCGCCCCGCCACACGCACAGTGCCTGCTGTTATGAATAATACGAATGGTATGTCGGAATTCTGTGAGTTATTTGTTGTAAACGCGTCGTCCGGTTGTTTTCGTTCGTTCTTTTGTTGCCGATGGCGGTGAAGTTAGTGGTAGTGTACTTGGGTCTGCTTTATTTAGTTCATTGTTTTGAATCCTCTCGAACACATCGATTTAAATGTAGGATGTTGCCCTCTGTCCATTCCGGGAGGCAAGGAGGCAAGGTGACTGATTCTGACGATGGTGTATAACTCAGAATTACTGGGGTTTTGGACTTTGTCCATCGCCCGGTATTCTGAACGGTAGAAGGGATATGGGTAGATTTTAAAACCGCAGTAATTACAGAAGCTGAGAAGACTCCGGGATATCAAGAGAAACAGGATAATAGAGAATTGTTCGACGAGGAATGTAGGGAGAGTATAAACCTCAAGAATAATAAGTATATGGAATATATGGAAAGACCAACAAGAGCAAGGAATGAGGCGTATAAAGAAGCAAGAAGGAAAGCAGACAAGATTTGCAGGAAAAAGAAACGGGCCTTTCTAAATGAGCAATTACTGCAACTGGAAGAAGACTTCAAAAATAACAAAACAAAAAATGCCTTTGGTCGAATCAAATATATGAAAGAAGGTTTCAAACCAAAAACAGAATTTTTCCGAGGCAAAAATGGGCTGGGCATGTACAGAGAATGGATAAGCAGCGTATCCCAAAGAAAATATTATACAGTACAATAGGTGGTAGGAGACGTGCTGGGAAACCAAAAACTAGATGGATTGATGCGGTGGAAGAAGATGCAAAGAAGTTAATGGGCGTAAGGAACTGGAAGAGAGCAGCGCACGATATAGAGGAATGGAGGGGCTTGATAAGGGAGGCCAAGGCCCGACATCGGGCTGTTGCGCCATAGAAGAAGAAGAAGAAGAAGACAACACAACGTTTCGGAAACAGGGTCTGCCTCCGGTCTCAGGTGAGAAAAGCGATACTTATTCTGTTGGATCTCTTCGAAGGAGCTAACCTCAATCAGTGGGAAGCCCATGTCGAGTCGAGTCTTATGTTATTTCCGATTGTAAGTCGGTCAGTCTGTCTTGAAATAAAGCACCCATCTGGGGATTATGACGAGATTTTTATTACGGTCAGACGGTTGCGGGTTTGTTGATGTGGGGCGCTCCCTCTGACGAGAGGACAGGTTTGTCGTTTACAATTGCTGCAGGTCCTTGCCAGAACAGTCATTCTTGGGTCTGAGTCCCGTGGGACTCGTGACCATAGTTCACTGACTCACATTCAAGGCTTCCATTTTCGTCACCTTCTACAACCCGCAGGCCAGCCCATGTCATTATAACAACAACTATATAAATACCTGAGACCAGGCTTTGTCGATTGGAGATAGCAGGGAAATATACAGTAAAAATTGTGATAAAGCACGCTCAGACTGAAATAGAAAGGGAGGGAAAACTTTTATGCCGTAAACCTACCATGGAAATCAAGTCAGTGAAAACCAGTGCATCGGATTAAATTAATAATGTATTGAAACCATTTTGTGCCTACTTCTTGCGTCACCTGTGGCGTAAAGCTGAACACTCGGGACTAAAACCATGAAGAATCTGCCCTATCCTACTGATCGCCTCTGTGAGTTGGCAAGCGCATTGCTGATAAGGGGGATCCAAATAGGAGAGATGTCCAGACGGAGTTGGCTGTTCGGATTCCTCATATTTCCTTCTACTCCAGAATACCGGACGAAGGACAAAGTCCAAAAAGAAGGTAATTCTAAGCTGACGGGTGTTTTCGCGATGCTGTTTGGTCCCACTCTTGAGATTTCTTTTTCTGTCCGTGCTGTTTGACAATAGCTGCAACAGTTCTGTTTGTGAATTTTCGGAGGCCGTAGTTCTTTGTAACGTAGGGAGACTACGAACAGCTTCATTAGATTCGAAAAGAAGAAACGCCCCGGTTACTTTGAAAATGAGTGCCGTGGTAGTCGTTTGAACAGCGCACCCACATCGTTAAATTGTGATTTGTTTTCACTGAGAGCCCCCAGTAGGTGCATCCCCACAGGTATAGACTGCTTTTTACACGTCTTCCATAGATTCTGTCTATTCTGCAGCTCCCTTTACCCCTAATTTCCAAGTTCCCTTTTTACACGTCTTCCATAGATTCTGTCTATTCTGCAGCTCCCTTTACCCCTAATTTCCAAGTTCCCGTTATGATTCCCCATGGTCTGGACAAGATATAATGCCTTAGCGCCCCTTTAACTGTTGGACTTGTTCTCTGTAGGACCGTACGATGTTGTCGGATTTCTAGTCAGCATTCTAGTTGTTTGTTTGTCTCTTTCTCTCTCTGCAGTATCTTTCCGTATGGGAAAGCGGTGTTGCCAGAAATATCATGGTACTTCCAGCCTGGCTGCATGTTCCAGCATCAAAGAGCCTGGTCTTAAAGAAGCGTAAGCGCTCTTTACCGTCACGCTGTCGCACTTGTTTCTGCCGTCTGCATGCATGTTTGTAGAATAAGATGAAATGTCCAGACACTGCTAGAGTGTAGATGTATGCTCGTCTAAACCCCGTACTCTTGTAGATGCGTTCGTACACATGAGCGTTACGAGACAAACTAGCCGGGGCGAAGTAAGTTCAGGACGAAATTTAGTTCGAAGTGGAATTCAGAGCACGTAGTTTTTTTTGTACCCTGGGAGCGTAATGTTCCCAATGTTCAACGTTCAGAGCGCTTGAAGAAATGTCATTTGTCCCATGTTAGGTTTATGTTATCAGTAGATATGGTAAAAAGAAAAGGAAAATGTGTAAAGCCCCTGTGCCTATTTAATTAAGCACTGCCATTAAGACCTTTGGGGGGGGGGTGGAGGTATAGTTCCACCATTCTTGGCCTCGGCAGTAGATGGAGGTGAGTGGTCAGCTTCACGCCCGGCCCCCTTATACCCGAGGAAGGAGCCCCGGTACCCGTTCGGTAGGAGGTGGTACCCAGAGCCAGTTTGGACTCTGTTGAAAAGAGTAGAATCTTGTCCCGTCGGGAATCGAACCCCGACCGGGCAACCCGTAGTCCGGCGCTATACTGAGTCTCCCCGACTCCATCAGTGGACATGTCAGTAGGTACCCTGGTGGGCAGTGTATGCCGAATGTTGAATTTTGTATCGAATTTTCAGAGAACACAACAAATCAAATCGCCGATAATTTGAATGCAGGGCGTGGTATTCGAATACCAAGTCGTTGGCTGGTGGAGTAATACATTCTGAAAGCCAGACATTAAGCACCTAAATACTGGTAGAAAATACTGACGGTTTAGTGTCACTAATGTCAAAGTTATCCCCTGGACACGATCCTAAGCCGGTTCCACCCATCTCTTCCTTACAGTCTCCCTGGCCTAATGTTTTCCCGGCCATCATATCAGGTTTCGGTGGAGTGTCTCATGAGGTTATCTACGAATTCTTTTTGGAAACTGGTCATCTGTACTCTAACATGGATGTTATCAGCATTTATAAGTTTAAGAAAATGTCTGATGTCATTGTGTGTTCTCTAGCGTTTAGATTTATCCGTCTCGTTTCTTTGGCATTGTTTGAAATTTTGGTTCCTGTGGATGTTTTTATAATTACTGCGGGGTCACAATAGTCACGCCACCCTTTATCACATATCTTAAACATGTACGGGATGCCCTTCGATACCTGCACATTGTTCTTTTGTCGAGTGGGGCTCCGAGCAGCATTTTCCAGTTGGTCGGTGCAATTCCGGACGAATGTACTCTTTGTTTAATGACGCTGTTCATCTGCTCTTTTTTTATACCATGGAATGATGGCCGGGAATTTTGAAATGGGCACAACATTAAGGAAACGGGTAAAGGTAAAACGGTAAAGTTGTCCTTGTGCTTAACTAATTAAGCTATATACAATGAAGATGTATGGGGGAGTGAATGTGTATATCCACGTTCTCTTCACCTCGGCACTAGTTGGCGGTGAGTGGTCAGCTTCACGCCTCGGGCGCTTTACCCCCGGGGAAAGAACCTCAGGTACCCATTGGATAGGAGGCTGAGTGGTCACCAGAGCTGGTCTGGACGACATGGAGAAATGAAAATTCTTGTTCCCACCGGGACTCGAACTTCGACCCCTTGGTCGTCCAGCCCGTAGCCGGTCGCTATAACGGCTTTTAAGGAAACGGGTAAACTTCAGGATGTCTGGTTCGACAGAGGTTTGGAACATGCACCACGTGAGAACGGAGCGATAGTGGCGTTGCATCATGTTTGTTGTGGAAGTCAGGCTGTGTCTATACCATTTTTTCTGAACAATTATAATGTCGTTTTTTCCAGAGTTTGCTTAGTAATGAAGAGGGAGGCTGTGGAAACATCCATGAACTGGATTATGCCGCACAGTAGATTAGTGCTGATGTAACGCGTACAGACATTTGTAACCAGGTCGCGATTCGAACCCGCGACCTCCCCGTTTGCTTTAACGAAGTTGTGTTCGTCCATCCGCGCTCTCTGGCTGGGATGGACTATGTATACATTCGCAAATAAATAAATCGCTGACTTATCCGAGTCGCGCATTTTATTTGTGAGACCGATTGCAGATGTGTAATAACCAGGGCCCGGATTTTGATGACCTGAAAATATTTAAAAAATGACAAAATGACCGAAAAAATCCGGAAAAATGACCCAAAATGTAATATGCAGGGCCCGGATTTTGATGACATGAAAATATTAAAAAAATGACCGAAAAAATCCAGAAAAATGACCTAAAGGAGAACAGAAAGAACACTTCGCTTCCATGTTATTCACATTTCAGAAAACATGAAGAAAAATTCCCTAAAATGGCCAAAAATGACAAGAAATACTCTTAAAAGTCCAAAAAATTACCCCCAAAATTGAAAAAATGACATTAAACATAAAAATGTCAAAAAATGGCAAAAATTGCCTATAAAATTTACATTTCTGTAACCAGCAGCTCATATCCGAGATTTATATATTTAAGAGCATCGCATAGGATACAAGGAAAAAAAGATGACGTCATCAAAATGCGGGCCCTGGTAATAACGTATTTCCCCAAGAGTGTGATACAATTTGTTTGGTGTGCTTTGTGTTTAGTTGAGTTACGCGACGGTTAGATTTGCGATCAGGTCCCTATATGTCTTCGTGGCGAGGTGCTTAATTAAGTATGGGGATAACTTTTCGTACCAGAGAGTTATATTGGGCGATTGGTAGAAGAAACAGCTCTCTCATGTGATTGACTTACTGGCTCCAGTACAAGAACATGTGCGTCGTTCCCCTTGAAGGAGATTACAAAAAAAGAGACACACAGCGTCCAAGTAAATAAGCCACTCTCATCCGTGCACATGGCGGTGTGAGACTGAAGATGAAACCCGCTTCGTCAAGCAGTATCTGTAAGCACGTGACATCCAGAATTTATCTTCTTGACGTTCTTTATACTATAGATTGGCAAGCTAATGGAGACGGCGCACTCACGCGAATTCGAGAGGGATCCAGTTTTCAAAGCGTGTTCAGAGGAAGCATCTGTTAGTGTGTAAGCGGCCAAATGCCCAGTCAGATGGATCCCTCAGCTTTAAGATCGAGTATATAAAATGCGGTGCCTGGTCAGGACTGTCACGCACCTTAGGGAGTGGTGGAATGATGATAAGCAGGGGAAACGAGAAGTAACTCGGGAAAACTTGCGTCAGACCCTTTTCGTTTTCCACGAATCTCACATGCAGTCACCCGGCGTTGAACCCAGACTATACTCTGCGGTGAGAAGCTGGCACCTGACCTCCTGAACTGTGGCACGACCACGAGAAAAATGACATTTGCGAAAGCTTATGAGCAATACAATGCAAACGTCCGAAATCTCTCTTCCTCGCACGCGCACGCACGCACGCACACATATTTGGTTTGTATTCATTGTGGTAGGATGTCCTTGTTGTTGTTGTATTTGTGGCAGTTGTTTGTATTTCTCTGTAATTGTTGTAGTTGTTAATCGTATTTGGTTTGTATTCATTGTGGTAGGATGTCCTTGTTGTTGTTGTTGTATTTGTTGCAGTTGTTTGTATTTCTCTGTAATTGTTGTAGTTGTTAATCGTATTTGGTTTGTATTCATTGTGGTAGGATGTCCTTGTTGTTGTTGTATTTGTTGCAGTTGTTTGTATTTCTCTGTAATTGTTGTAGTTGTTAATCGTATTTGGTTTGTATTCACTGTGGTAGGATGTCCTTATTGTTGTGTTTTGTGTATTGTGTTTTGTTTGAACGTGTTGTCACTTAGTGTAATGTGTGTTACTTGTCTGTTGTGTCCTATTGTGTACTACTGCCACCGGGCTAAAAACCAATTGCAGTATAATAAATAATATATATAATATATTAACACACACACACACCAGCACAATGTTAAGCGTGATACAACGTTTGTTAGTTCTTAAGTATGATTATCTTCCCATTGGAGTGCTCGGAATCGTTTTGAGCGCAATGCCAAAACTGGATAAACTGAAAGGTTATGAGATAATTAATTTATTCTAAAAGTAAGCACTCTTTTTATGAGTGTGTTGGTTGGTACCTCGTTTGAGGAGCTTAGCGTCAGTCCATAATGGGGAAGCGTATTTTTCAGTCCGTTGGAATATTTTCATCTACAAAAAGCTACTGGAATAATTTCAACGAAGTTAGTACGGAAAACATACACTAAAAGTTTACGAGCGATATTAATTATGTAGGATCCGAATCCAATTTTGGATATATTTTACTGCAACTTGGGCCCACATAACATGTGTTTGCTGGATACAACGTTGAATGCGGAGCTCCATTAGCATCAGCTTCGTATTCTAAATGTTTTAGCGACGTTGTAGGATGAATAATATGTCTCTGCAGTTGCAGTATCAATACCGTTCATTAGCTGTGTCAACAACAGGTCATTATCGTCAATAAGGAAATATGAAGGCCAAGGAGGGATGCAGAACACAGGGGAAGGCAGGAGTTTGTTAAGAGCGACTGAAACTCGTGTTCGGTTTTTAAGTATTAGAGCTGAATTGTGGCAGAAGCACTTGATGAAGCCAGTGAAAGGACTGCCCCCCGGATTTATGAATAAGTGTAAAAAAGGTTTTTCTAACTCTTTGATGATTGGAGTGAACCATCGTATGTGTCCCTTAGTATTGTCATTCTGTTCAGTTTTGCGAATCATGTCGGAAGTATTGTCTAAAAGGGGACATTGCCCTATAAAAGCGACATTTTGACTTCCCTAATCCTAACAGCAGTTTCTTATAGGAGACTTCCTGCCGGATCGGATGATTGTAGAACCTCGGTAGTACTGCTGTACTTCGCATTCACCCTCGGTGTCCTGCCTATTGCTTTATCAGCAGTTCTTTGCCTCCTGATTTCACGAAGGTCATCGTACACCGATTTTAATTAAAGCATTTTACACTTATTAAGATGATAGCAAAGTGGTCGACATATTCAGTACCTTGTGTTTAATAGGAATATTCACGCACATTTCCATCAGTCCTCTGTGGCGAAGATATTTCAGTATTCTAACTGAGGAAGAAGACCGAGAGGTAGATAGAAGGATAATATTTAAACGGATCTTCAGAAACTAGAACCAGAGGGCGCGGAATATATTCATATGTCTCGGGTTTCTGACTAGCGGCTGCATCTTGTGAACACGTCAACGAACCTTCGGCGGAGAATTTCTTGACTAGCTCCCACGTCTGTTACTTTCTCAAGACGGCTTCTGCTTCATTGGATAGCTGCTTTTTTGTCAGTGCTTGTTTCTGATTACCGATCGATGTCAATTACTGCGAGCATTTCACTTATATTGTTTAAAACTGTTATTTTCATATGGGAGCGTCCATAGATTCCTCGCCTTCTCATATTCATAAATGTCTGATTATTTCAAACACATTATAAAAGTAGTACACGCTAAGTTATTCGGTAGATTTCGGGATACCTTAGGCCTGTAACGTGGGCTGGATTGTTTTGTCAAAACTCTTGCAGCGTAAAGAAGATCTTCGACTGTTTTTATAGAACCATCCACAGTATATCTGAGTTGCAGGCGATGAAGTTCATTTTCTCTTGACTTTGAAAAGGTGATACGACCACAACATGCCGGGACTGATACTTGGCAGTGTACGTATAAACGTCGCATATTATCCTACTCTTTCCGTCTAGTCTGTACCATCAGTGATTGAGGTATCCCGTCGTATGTATGCTTGCATGGCAGTTTACACGTTCCTATGCCGACCTGCTGGGTGCTGGGGCAACTCAAGTAGCCCCTTTTCACTTGTCTTATACGTACAGATAAGCTATCTCATGATTGAGAGGCTTCGCTCAGCTGACTGTACAATACAGCCAAACATTTACCAAGTTATACAATGTCTACGGAAGACTGTATGAACGATTCTTTCGGAGCATAGTGAGGCCGAAAATACCACCGAAACTGTAAAGAACGAAAGAGAGTCAGTAAATAGGTCACAAATGGGCACAAAACGTAAAACGTGTGATATTCGAACCTGCAAGAAATATTTGCTTCTCAACATATCCCCCACGAACAGTGATACACTTGTCCCGGCGCTTTACCAGTGCGTCGAAACCCGCAGCATAGAAGTATTTCTTGACTGTTGTCTCAGCCCCTTCCGCGCCTTCGTTTCAACCTTTTCGTCATCCGCGAAACGTTTGCCACCAGGGCGTTTTTTTTAGCGGACCAACAGCTGGAAGTCGCTAGGGGCCAAGTCGGGGCTGTAAGGCGGATGTTCAAAAGTTCCCACTGTACGAGTACTTGAATCCTCTCCTGGTCTGCTCGGGCCGTATGGGGTTGGCATTGTCATGATGTAGTACCACCCATGCCAGTTGACCTGGATGTTTTCTGCGAGTTGCATCCCGAAGCTTGAACAGAACTTCACAGTACGATGCAGAATTCACATTTTCACCACGCTTCTGAAAATGGGCTAATAGTACTCCCTGAGAATCCCAGTACACGGTAACGAAAACCTTTCCCGCTGATGGCGTAATCGTAAACTTTTTGGTTGAAGGTGAGCTGGGATGTATCCTTCGGGGTTGGTTAGTGATGGACCCATGATTCGTCCCCAGTAACAAACCTGTTAAGCACATCTTCTTCATCTGCATACCGTGAGAGATGTTGCAAGGACAGACCCATTCTGTTCATTTTTTTTTTCCCATCGATCCTTCATTTCTCTGGGTACCCACCGTGCGCACATTTTCTGAAATTTCAAACGCTCGTGCATTATGCTGTATGCTAAACCATGAGAATACCCTAGGGCAGTTGTTATACTGTCGTTGCACTCCTATCAGCTCGAATCAACTCTTCCACCCACTGCACAGTTGCTTCTGACGCAGTCTCAACAGGGCGACCTGGTCGGGCATCATCTGCGTCTTTCGAACGTCCTTGAGATTGTGAACCTCTTTACACGACAAACGCTTCCCGCGGTAAACAGGAAACATTTCTATATCAATAT
>NW_019720589.1:880671-1001314 GCF_002891405.2 Cryptotermes secundus
AAACGCACAACAGAATGCTGCTGCTCTTTAGTACACTCCTCAAGCACGGTCATTTTGACTACTGAAACCAGCCTCTAAACATGCGCATCTGCTACCTAAACTGTCATGAAGCTGGTCTGTGCTTCCACCTAGTGATATTGAAAATCTATTACGTTCATTGGAGCTATTTTACTTCCCCTTGTGACATACTACTGACTGGCCCTCGTATATATGTAAGACTCAGTATTTAATTATGGGTATTCATGTTTTGTGTAGAAAGAGAGATGCGCTTATCATTGTGGTTAATACAACCATCACGTGATGTTCTTTGTGTACCCGTAAGCTAAGCCAGACTGACTTGATTTCCTCTTGTTACGATGCCTGAAAGTACGCATTGTATGAAGTACGTAACATAATTCTGATAAGGCATTAATAATTTTGGTTTGGAGACCATTGTACAACAGAATATTTACTTTTAATTGTTGAACGTTTGAGGCGAAAGGGCTATGTAGACATTCTTGAGATGAAGGGGCGACGTGGACGTTCATGGCATGAAGGGTCCATGTAGAGACGTTCTTGTGGTGAGGAGGCCACGAAGTCATTCCTGTATTTACTGAGAGACGCTGGGGCCGTTAAATTGCATGACTGGAAGTACCGTCTCCCTGGCACTCACTGGAAGATGGTGACTTGACAGTTTTTGCAGTTATGTTTAATATGACATAAAGAAATGACTGTGAAGGCTTTCCTGCTTCCCCTCCCCCCCACTTCACCCGCTGCCTTCTCTGTTGTTTCAGGGTTCTTTCTACAATTTCAAAAGTAGGGAACTAATACAACAGCTCGAAAGGGAGCTTGAGTGCACAGACAAAAAAAAAACAAAAACAAATGGAGAATTCGAGGGGGTAAGGCCGTGAAAGACAAAACACCTGCCAGTTGGTGAGGTGTGGGTGTGTCACGTGTTGCATTCAGCAGCGGCCATCTTGAAAATGTGCATGGGTTCTGTCATTTGTGGTAAAATTAATCCATCTCACCAGTTTCAGTACTAACAGACCTAAATAAGGCCACATGTAAAATATCATATATTTGTACCAAAATATCGTTTTTGACACATAGGCATACATATTTTATCCGGTTGCAATTTAAGTGTGCTAAAGTTTTATGCGGTCTGGAAAAATAAGGGGAAAACTAGCACTGTATGCAGGCTTGTCACCTTGTAGAAGTAAGCAACCAGCTAACCGATTGCAAGGAGTAGAGGTGACATTCGTTCAGCCAATCAAGAATTTTCACTCCTTTTAAGGGACCCGAAAGTTCACCGTTGTATTTACATGAGTCGACTTCTGGCCGTAGTCTTGAACCGGATGAATCCATCCCAGATTCCCACGCCTTGTTGCTTAAAAAGCGATTCTAATATGATACACCCATTTACGCCTATACGTGGTCTCTTCCATTCAGGTTTTCCGACGAAGCGTTTGTATGCTTTTCTTATCTATCGCATGTGGTACATTCCTCATCCATCCCATTATCCTTGACTTGATCATCATAATAACATTTTACGAAGAGTACAGGTTATGAAGTTCCTCGTTATGCGGCCTTCTCCAGCCTTCTGTTTCCTCTTCTTAAAATGAAAATATTTTCAGCAGCAAATTTCACACGTATTATTTGACGCTAAGATATAATATTTCTAACTATAAAATGGGGGATAATTTCCGATTGTGTTCGCAGTGATATCTGTAATGCCATCAGCTGCCTGTAATGAATGAAGGCCAGTGAAGTATAGAACGCATTCGTACTACATGCGTACAATCGCAGTCTGCAATACACACTTCCTCTCTTGTTCTTCTGAATGGAAGTTGTATTTTCATGTTGAAGCTTTTCTCTTGTAGCGCGTGAAATACGAAATGTAATGTAATGTTCATTCTGCAGCATTTATATTCTGACCCTTCCTGCGGCGTTACCAGGACAGCTGTAGTTTGCTCACTTTTGTTGTCTAAGCAGAAGTATTGATTTTTAAAATTTAGTTAGTAGTAGTTTTAGGCTAGAAGTGGCCGCAGTACAAGGGACTTAGTCCCGCCCCATTAGCATTAAAAAAATAAGTAGCATTTCTCTACCTTTGCTTTCTTTCAGTGCCCACTGGTTGCGTCAGTCTGTGGAGAGCAGCGTTCTCATTTATTTTGAAGACATCATATTTGTATTGTAGTTTGATTAACTTTAAATTTGTTCGTGTGTATAAATAGGCTTACCATGCCGTGATGGGTTATAATGGGAGTGGAGGTTAAACTCCTCGCATTTTCAAGATTGTCACTGCAAACGGATGAGTGGTTAGCACACGCACTGCTGCTCATTGCCGCTGTCCATTTGTTGGTTAGTTGAGAATATGGAGCCTGAAAGAAATCGGTGAAAAAGAAAAATCATTATTCGTTGCTGTTCGGGCTCATTTTGTAAACCTGAGGAATCTTCAAAACTGACTTTTTTTTTCCTTTCGGCGTCAGGACATTTTCCGAATGAAGAGACTGGAAGAAGGCGACAGCCATGGGGTTTTCATAACGTCATGAAATCCAGAAGGAAGTTAGAGTCATAGTTCTTTGCGGAACTTACGTTTGAGAAAAACGAAGTTGTTTTAAATTTTGGTAGAGACACCCATTTAGACTTAGAAATAATAATAATAATAATATGTATGTTCATTTAATGGGGGAGAAGAGGAATGGATATAGGATATTGGTGGGAAATCCAGAAGGAAAGAGGCCACTGGGAAGCGGAAGACGTAGGTGGGTGGATCTTAAAGAGATGAGATGGAATGGAATGGATTGGATTGGATTGGATTGATCTGACTCACGATAGGGACCAGTGGAGGGCTCTTGCGAGCACGGGAAAGAACCTGCGGGTTCCATAAAATGCTAGGAATTTTTTTGAATAGCTGCAGAGTTGGCGGCTTCTCAAGAAGGGCTCACCTTCACGAGTGAGTGAGTTATGTTCTATTTTAAAATATATAGAAATTGGAAAGGCGTAATTGACCGTTACAAAATAAGTCTCTGGTGCTTGGTAAGAAGGGCTGAAGTAAGAAACCGCCATGAAAGGCGTGAGTTGACTTAAGTCCATTACAAGTTACATGTTATTCCAGGTTGCAGCCCTAGATGTTCGAAATAGAGAAAATTTGTCTGTAGACTCGAAAGTGATTGTAATTTCACTTTAATCCCCTTTCCTGAGCACCAAAGAAGTAAGATTCGCAATTAATTTAAGAGCACCATGAATATTCGGTTCAGAAAGCGCTCTTTTTTCAGTGTTTTTTCCAGTAATTAGGCACAGGCAGGGGAATTCAACGCATTTGAATAACTGTCTGGAGATTATTAGTACTTCTGGAAGGTTGACCGACTGGAGGATGATGTCTTGCTTGGGGAGGAACTTGATAATCTGAACCATCTGTACTATTCCCAGTGCTGTAGAGAAGTTAGGTTACGCAGGGGACAGGCTGGGCGTGTACAAGAATAGCACGACAGTTGGTACTGTAACCTTGGTAAAATAGATCAAGTTAGGCTATTGAAATTCGTCCCAAGGGAACGTCATAAGCACGTGAACCAGAGGAGTCCACACTGTCGATTGGTACGCGTGCAGCAATGCCCATTTACGTTGCCCTTAAGTTGTTTTAATGTCATGCATTATTTGCAAGGTTATTTAGTGTCCATTTGAAATGTACGAGTAATCGTGTACTGTGGTACTGAAAAGATTCACCAGGAAGCAGGTATGGGCTGCCTTAAGGTATTGTATGAGTCTGAAGGGACTGAGGAAAACGAATACCACAACTAGGTAGCCGGTGCCCAAGTCGAGATCCGAACCAGATATCTTCCAATAAAAATGAGTCGCCACCAGACCACATGGTAACATTTTCATACATATATCGGGGAATGTACACCTAGATCATAATTTAGTGCAATTTTTTTATTCCATTCCTTTATTATTCTCTTCGAAATCAGTACCGTAGATGGTTGAGGCGCCGATCACGGTAGCCGAACGGTCTAAGGCGTGCACTGTCTTCGCCTGCTCGGAAGCCGGGATCGTGGGTTCGAATCCCACTCAGGGCATGGATGTTTGTTTGCGTTTTTCTGTGTTTGTGTAAAGGTAGAGCTGATCACCCGCCCAAGGAGTCCTACCGTATGTCTAAGATGTAGAAAAACCGAAAGTTCATGGAGGTAGGCCTAGGCCCACTGGGGCTGTAGTGCCAAGGAAAAAAATAAAGATGGTTGAGGCAGTATGCTACAAGCCGGAAGGTCGCGGATTCGATTGCCGATGAGGTCATTGGATATTTCAGTTGACCTAATCCTTCCAGCCGCACTATGGTCCTAGTGTCGATTCCGTCTCTAACTGAAATGAGTACCAGGAATCTTCCTGGGGGTAAAGGGTGGCCGGTGCCTAAGGCTGACAACCTCACCTCCATCTGATAGCCGATTGTCCAGGGAACGTGGGATCCTCGACGTCTTACAACTCTTATGGGCCTCTTCTACTTTACCTTTCACATACTGGCGTAGGCTTCCGTAAAACTAGAGGCGCTGTATAACTTTGCGGTCTTGGCTTGTTGCTTCACGCCGATGGTTCATCGCATTATGCAAGCCCACAGTCTTGGCCTCCTTTGTTGGCTCTTGGAATTTTCACTTTTTTATTCCCGTGCTGCCTACTCTTGTTAAGTTACAGCTGACGATGATGGCAACGCCATCCTTCCAACGGTGAAAATGGAGGTATAAAGAACAGAAGAAGGGGTCATTGGTTTTTTCCATATACACAGTTGTCTTTTGACTTGTCTTACCGTGATGCCACCATTTTGGTGACGTAATTGCTTTACACCAAGTGTGAACAACATGCTGCGTTCAGGAGGTCAGCAGCGGAAACGTTCTAGCTCCAGTCCCCCCAAATAATGCTAGTCATTACCAATTATGAATTGTATTTACTGTAGCATCCTTCTTTCCGTATGCCTCTGAGTTAAAATGTAAAGGATATAACGGAAGAGCTAGCCGATCTGTGATTCTATCTGTAGAACTAAATATTTTAATGGATTCTAAAAGTTAAATGTATTTGTATTACTGGCATACATGTCACCATTTTCTTCTACCACAAGAATAACCGTCTGTTTCGTTCCAGACTGTTCTTAAGATACGTCTGTACAGCAGATTAATGTTGCTACACGTTAGTGGCTAAACACGGAGTTTGGATTCATAATTGGATTTATTGAACGCCTATAACTGGTAACTACAAATAATTATTACACTTGCACTGTTCTAGACACTCTACAAATCACTACTACAAATAGTGAGTTTTCTGTCTTCACTAGTCGTTGCTTGGTAGCGGTGTCTAATAGTGAAACTCAAGACTGTAGACTGATAACCACCTATTCCGACCCCCCCGACTTCTGACTCATGACTCAGTAACTGTCTGGTAAATTGATGTTTGTCCTTGCCAGCACAGTCAGAATCCCGCGGGACTGATGACCATATTTTACTTGCGCACGACACGTGTTTACCGCGCCGTTGCCTAGCAATGGCATCCTTTATTCGTTCCATTATTCCAGCTTTCTGCCATCATTTCACTATTTTAATACATTATGCATCATTAACCCGTTATTTACCAGTTTCTTGATAGAAAGGGACCACCGATTAATCGGCCTGCCTTTTAATTAGTAGGAACAACCGTTATGACAGAAGATCTTAATTCATTGTCGAATGAACGATGTGTGATATTTAATATGAGAATCTCGTTCTGGATTCTTGTTATTTCTACCTTATAGGGCCGGAGCTGGTCACTGACAGGACTGATGGGTACACGTGTAGAGTTGCAGTAATGGACAATAGCGAATGCAGACGAGGGTTTGTATGAAAATACGAAGTAACTTTTTGCATTTGGGGAATATGAAAGTAAGGACAAAATGAATTACCTTGTTTGAGCAATCCGCTGAACGAAGTCTCAGTGTGGTTAAGAATTCACCCAGTAAGAGTACTGGCTTTGGGACGTAACATTGTGTAGTCCGTTATTTCACTGACGTTTCTGAGCGACGTACTGCCTCGATCTTCAGGGTCAAAGACGAGGCCAAGTTCGGCACTAGGAATAAGCAGGCAGCAAATACCGGACTACACGGTGTTACGTCTAAGATGATCATATTCTTCGTAGTCACCAACAAAATCGATCCAGACCATTGACTGTCCAGCCAGGGTTAGCATAGAAGCCTTTGCCGTGTTCAAATCGTCCAAATCTTGGTGCTTAATTTTTCATATATGTAACACAAAGGAAGTAACCGGTCGCGTCAACCGCCAACCCAGAGAGGCAGGTTTCTATTTCGTGCTGTCAGTACCTGAACAATTAAGGCTAGGAACATACACAGCGACATCGGCCATACGGAAAAATGTCGTGCGATTTTTTTGCCGTACGACCTCCTTTTCACACTAAAGCGACCGCATACATTTTTTTGCACTCCGATTGTCGTACGGTAGATGTCGTATGTTCGTCACGTATGAAAGCTGACTACACTTTATATTCTACTTGATGCGACATGAACCGTTCGGACGTCGTACGACCGATGTCTCTGTGTGTGTTCCAGCCCTAAGTAGTGGACAGGCTTGGTCTGGTTCACAAGCTTCTGTGTGCTCGGTGAATAAACTTGACTATTGCCATCAGAATACAAAATACCTTGCATCACCTAATGGTGTGTACCTCGAGGGGATTAATGAGTTGATAGTCCTATTAAACGGTAGAAGTTTTCAGCGTGTACTTGTGGGTCAAGAGTTTTCTCTTCTCCACGTCGTCCAAACCGGCTCTGGGGTCCACCCAACCTCCTATCCAGTGGATACCGGGGGTAAAGCGGTCGGGGCGTTAAGCTGACCAGTCACCACCAGCTAGTGCCGAGGTCAAGAAAATGTGGATCTATACATTCACGCCCCATACCTCCTCATGGCGTAGTGTTTAATTAGTTAAGCACAAGGACCACTTTACCTTTTACTGTAAACATGTAGGATTCGGCCCTGTATAGACATTCGTTTTACAGATTATTTGGCTGCGGATGAGCTCTGTATTTTCCAGTTGTGGTGTTAATACATGGACTTTGATTGCACAGGATTTCGGTGATAGAAATTCTCGTCTGTGTTACAAAGGTAGTGGCGTTCCTTCTTTAGTCCATCATGAACACAAATCATTTGTATATTTTTTGGTGTCCCGCATTATCTCCTGATTGGATTGATCAGGATTGTTATAGTCCCCAGGCAAACGGAGATATCAGCGGGGATTCTTTGTTTATGGCTCCAGAAACCGGTGGGATTTACATATTAAAATTGTTCATGGTCGTTGTTTTGTGATATTTAATTTTAGCTTTTCAGTAGTCTTAACAAGAGATTTTGTTCAGACGTTTCTTACGACTTGCGTATTAATGTGCTTCCTGGTTTCTTGGCATTGCTTCAGGCTTAACCGCTAGATTAGGCTTTCTGATTTAGAATGGTGTATCTTATCTTCATAGCAGCGTTTAATGTTCATTTCCTGGAGTGGTTAAGGATCGTATCTGAGGAAAATGCTAAAAAGTTAACTTGGTTATCACATTATTAAGCAACTCTCGCAGCCCGGTTGTATTGTTATTAATGGTGATGAAATAAAAGGCACAATGGTGAAGTGCCTAATGTTGATATATTTCACGAAGATCTTTCCGTCGATAACAAATTTTCGAAGCGGAAAGGTCGGGCGCCTGTGCATATTGATACCACAAGTGTATTTCTACATATGACAAAAATTGTAGGCTAATGATGTGAAGCAGGTTATATGCGTCTTCTATGAATACAGTTTTAACGTATTTTCCTGCAAAGTTATTTTTTTGCTTGTTTTCTGCAGATTTATAGCAAGAAGTTCACAGCAGAACTCATGAAGGTTTTTTTATTGCTAGTCGGATGGGACTAAGTCCCTTGTACTGCAGCCACTTCTGGCCTCTTGTACCAGCCCAAGATGATAAGTGAGTGTGATTGTGGAGCAATTGGTGGAATGAAGATTGGCAGGGGAAACCGAAGTACTCGGAGAAAACGTGCCCCAGCGCCACTTTGTTCACCACAAATCCCGCTTGACCAGACCCGGGATCGAACTCGGGCCGCCGCGTTGGGAAGCCAACGACTAACCTCTTGAGTTATGGCGCGGCCACTCATGAAGCTTACTTTCCTATTGTATGGGTTTCTGTTTCAACCTCTAGTGTTCCGCCCTTGTCATACACGGAGTATATGCAAAAGACTGTTGTGGCGAAGGAAGGAAATCAACCTCGACATTTTGATGGCTTTTCACGTTATGATTCCTTGAATACGAAGAAGCGGTTCTTGTTATGCCGTCTCTCTCTGTGTTTGTATATGCGCATCGCCAGCGCCGATTTCATTCGTGTTCGGTATTCAAGCGTTAGTCCGTCACAGGTCGCTGCCCCGTGAATGTGAACGTATCAGCTCTAAAAATAGAGGGCCGTAGAGTTGGCGATTTTCATGAAAACGGCTGTGATTATTTAGAGTACTTGTTCAGTGATAGGAAACCCGTATAGCGACTGGCTATGGGCTGGAGTTCGAGTCCCGTTAGAGTCCAGACCGGCTCTGAGGTCCAGCCAACCTCGTATCCAGTGGGTACCTAGGGTAAAGCTGCCGGGGCGTGAACCTGACCACTCACCTGCAACTACTGCCGAGGTCAAGAAAATGTGGATCTATAGATCCACTCCCCCATACGCCTTCGTGGCGTAGTTCGTTGACCACAGGGACAGTTGTGTCTTTTATTGGACAGTAATATACTCGTATGGATGTCATCTCCCTAAATACGGCAGCCTTGGTGATACCTTCAGGAATATGAACCGTGCTCCATCTAGGATCCTAGCCGAATAATATCGACTTGTTGCAGCCGGCTTTTTACCCGTTATGTGGTTTTCATTGTCTGCATTCAACCAAGAGTGGTCTAGGAAACAATGGTCAGGTTTCCAAGATAATATCGTCAAGGACAGTTGAGTACGAGCAAAGTGTGTGGAGTGTCTTTGCAGTTGTTACTGAACTACATATTATGTGCAGGCTATGTTAACTTTGCCGGATATAACCTCCAAGTTTCGCCATATTTGTAATTGTTGAATTACAAACCGTATATCATACGTAATGTGTAGGTACGTTTATAATACATCTCCATACCAGATTTTATATCCATAGCACCTACGATTTATCAGTTATCATCATAATTTGAAGGGTAAAGATGATATTTGCATGGTTACTGTGCATTTATTGTACACTCTAAAAATATGCGGTGCCCCAGCAAAAGTTTTGTTCGTGTATCCACCATATTATTATTATTACCGATTGTTAATTGAAACTTAGGACTTTCTGGTGGTCTGCTACAGCATAACGTTCATATGAAGTTTCTTGAAAACTGGGAACTTTTTTCAGAAGTCGAAATGTGCGCGCACGCACACACATGTATTAAATAATTATGTCTTTCATTGTCTGGTTGTTGAGCCACGCAGTTACCGTCTTGAACTACCCTTATTTCGACGATTGACAAATTTAATGGTTTAGTCAATTCCACGACCGCTTCTGCGGTCAAGTGGTCGGAGTTCCTGGCTGCAGATCCAGAGGTACGGGTTAGATTCCCGGCGCTACCAGATTTTCTGAGTAGTGGGTCTGGAACGGGGTTCACTCAGCCTCGTTAGGATAATTGAGGAGCTGTTTCAAGAAAATAGCGGCTCCGGTCTAGAAAACCGAAATTAATGGCAGTGGGGATTCGTTGCGCTGACCACGCGACACCCTCTATCCGCTAAAGTTAGCACTAACTTCACCGACAAGCGGCGGTCGCTCGGTCGGTATAGTTCGCTTGCATACTCAAGCCACGGAGTTTGTTTTGTTTTTAGTCAATTCCACTTTCCTTTGAATGTGAGAATTCAGAGGCAGACTGTCATGGATTTCCCAGTATCTGTCATGGCAGGTCAATACGTCTTTTAGGGCAGAAGAAGGCGAACAGTCGTTAGCTCGCAAAGGAATGCTGCATACAAAATATGCTTCCGTGTTCAATAATTTAGACGCTACCGGCTGAAAAGCCGGAGACTTGGCGTTACAGAGGCGTTGAGCGACTGTGTATGTATGTGTGTCTGTATCGTCGCAGACGAAGGTCGCGGTGGGGTCACGTTGCCTGTCCTGGCGCCCCTCGATCGATGGAAATATCGAGAGCTTCCCTCCCCCCCAACTACTCGAACGTTCTGGAAGCTTTTGAGCAGCTTATGCCGAAGACCTTGGTAGCTGGAAACTTTCTGACGATTGGTCACTACTCATGGACCAGAGCCCTTCTTCAGAAGCTGCCAATTGCGCAGCTACTCAAGAACTTCTCAGTATTTTATGGAACCCGAAGGATCATTGCCGTGTTCACAAGAGCCCTCCACTGGTCCCTATCCTCAGACAGATCAATCCAATCCATACCATCTCATCCTATCTCTCTGAGATCCATATACTGTCCACCCACCTACGCCTTGGTCTTCCCAGTGGTCTCCTTACTTCTCGCTTTCCCACCAATATCCTATACGCATTCCTCACTTCAGTTCGTGCTACATGCCTTGCCGATCTCATCCTCCTTGACTTGACCATTCTAATTATACTTGGAGAAGAGCACAAGTTATGAAGCTCCTCATTATTCAGTTTTCTCCAAACTCCTGTCACTTCATCCCTCTTCGGTCCAGATATTCTCCTCAACACCCTGTTCTCAAACACCCATAGTCTTATGTTCCTCCCTTAATGTTCCTGACCAGTGATACGAGAATAAAATAGCTGTTAGGCTGTTTTGAGAGCCCAGTTTAATTCATTGCAGCGCAAATTAAGTTCATTGTAGAGCAGCTTGAGCCTCAGTCAGTCAGCCAGTAAGTTTTCAGCTCGGTTCACTGCTTTGCGGCGAAAGCTGAGATGAGTGCGGTGACTGAGCACTGGCGTTGCTATGAAGTAACGAGCCAGCAGAGAACTGACCTTGGAGAGCATATGCGAATACAGGAATTGCGCCACACAGAAATAAACGTTACGATACGTTGGTTGAACACCCGCTTTTCGGACACATGGTTCGGCCGAGGAGATCGACCGTATGGTCTTCATGTTCTCTTCGTCCGAAACCACTTGACGTTATCGCATGGAGATGCATCAAAGAGAAGGCGTATGCTGTGGGAGCACAAGACCGTGACAGTTTGATCAGTGACATCGTCGTAGCTGCGACGAATATTGGCAGCCAACCTAGACAGCAGCGCCGTGTCAGAGAATCTGCTCGACGCCGTTTTAAGTGTGCTTGCGAGGTGGTGGAGGTAACTTATAGCAGTTCTTGTGAAGAAATGCTCTGTACCTTGTAGAATCCCCATTACAGATTAGATATGTGTGTTAAACGTAATATAAATTCCAAACTTATAGCCACTAATTAATGACTTTGGAAGGTTTGCTGTTCGTTCACTAACGATGCTGAGTGCAGGCGACGGAATGTACACATGGATGAATAAGTATTTCGTAAAGATGTGGCGAAACTTCGTAACTTTGACTAGGGCGATGAGTCGAGTGAAAATTTATTTACATCTTCGCGAAATTATCTTCGGTATATACCCTCACACACGTTTGCCCATAAGGCTTTGAATAACCCTCTTTCAGTGTGTGTGTGTGTGTGTGTGTGTGAGAGAGAGGGGGGGAGATAGATAGATAGATAGGATTCAGTTTATAATTTGATATGTTTGTGTATTATGCATGAATGACTATTATAATCGTCGCCATGGTGATGCTGCTAAGGGATTTTCGGGATTATGTGTTGCATGATTGACGGTGAAGCCACTGTTCTTCTCATCTGGGAGAACAGTCGACATGAGTCGCCTATTTCAGTTCATGTACTTCTCGACGGTTATTATTGTCACAAGGCGAAGTTTATCAGTTTCTTTAGAGGCAAATAATGAAAACCTGCAAATATTCGGATATTAGTTCACAGTAAAAGGGGGTTGTAGGTGATGGAAGTTGTCCGTTTGAGAGCTTCTGGTAGGCGGTAAGACAGAGCACACTACACTTAGGTAGGTACTGTGGGCAAGTTACTCATTTCTGCGATGTTTTGAAAGGAGGAATAATACCGTTTGGGGTGAAAACGTGTATTAATAGTAGACAAAGGTACAGAGTTCAGATGAGATAACTTTTGGACATATATCGTCCCACACTTCGCTCCACTCCACACACGGATAGTTCTACATTACTATTTTCGAGAGCGCGTTCACGTGAAAATTTTAAGGCGCACTTTTGAATAGTGGTATAACGAGCATTATTTGAAGTAAGTAATGAGCGGTTCTAATTAATTGAAATTGGATTTTAAGACGCGTTTGCTGCTATCAGATTTCACGCAAGATGGGATCATCGTCTTCTTGGAATGTTGTCCCTGCATAGATAAAAAAGCGTTGGTTTTGAGAATGAGGGTCTGTCATTTCTTTGTTACGTGTAGGTTCTTTTTTATGTGGCAAGTGTTTTTGTCGGTAGCAGACATTTCTTAAGAGGATCTGCTCTTTCATTTTCTCCGTTTCCATTGTCTTTCTGACAATGCCACGTATTCATTCCAGCGACATTTTTTTTCCCCGCCAAGTTTTGCTGCTTCCTCGATCTTCTTGTGCAGTTCTTAATTGTTTCCTTTCAGGAGGTATAGACGTATTCGTACAGATGTTGCAGTTTTATTCCCTAGCAGGCCTGTGAGGTATTTTCGTGGCGAATCTCAGTGTCATAAATAATTCTTGTGTGTCAGTGGGTAAATTAATTGAGTGACCTCTGTGGGGGTTTCGTATCAGTCGATTAAAATTTCTTCACCCTATGTATGAACACTTAATGGTTATATTTGGTGCTAAGATCGGTCAGGTCATTGCTTATAAGTAATAGACTGGACTATATGGTCCAGTCTATTACTTATAAGCAGGGCCCGGATTTTGATTACCTGAAAATATTAAAAAAAATGTCATAAAATGACCGAAAAAATCCAGAAAAATTACCTAAAATATGACCCAAAAATGTAATATGCAGGGCCCGGATTTTGATTACCTGAAAATATTTAAAAAAATGTCATAAAATGACCGAAAAAATCCAGAAAAATGACCTAAAATATGACCCAAAAATGTAATATGCAGGGCCCGGATTTTGATGACCTGAAAATATTAAAAAAATGACCTAACCGAAAAAATCCAGAAAAATGACCTAAAGGAGAAAAGAAAGAACACTTCGCTTCCATGTTATTCATATTTCAGAAAACATATGGAAAAAAATTCCCTAAAATGACCAAAAATGACAAATACCCTTAAAAGTTATATCTTCGACCTCTTGAATTTGTACCGATGAGTCCTCAATGTTTGCATTAAAGAGACTACCGCAATCTTCACTGAATGTCTGTGCAAGCTACAGATACGTCATAATATCTCCTCCATCTTGCATTTAATTGTGTAGTTAAAGGACACCAGCATATCCCTCATTAATAAGCAGCAGTGCGACTGCGTGTTCTTGTAAGGGGGCCCAGAATTACATGCTAAAGACCCGGGGCGTGACTGCAATAAGATGTAATGATTCAGCAAATTAATCGTATTGGAACAACAGCAAAGTAATTAGTTGCTAGTGGGATCGCCGTCCTACACAAACTCCAAACGCCGTTTACTATCTTACAAAGGGATCGTAATAGGAACATTCTATAAGGATGAGTTCAGGATGATGTGTGAGACATAATTCTCCTATTATATTAGTGATGATTTGAGAATTAATATGGTTACGTATGTTGTAAGGTAACCGGATTGTACCTTATATTCGTAAGTGGAAGAATTTGTCTATAATAGTAAGTAAGTAAAACTATCCCTGTAACAGGCCCTGAAGGGCCATAGGGTTGTGAGACGTTGAGGGTCCCATACCATCTACAGTCGGCTCAAAGATGGCGGTAAGGTTGTCAGCCTTACGCCCCGGCCGGGCTTTACTCCCCAGGAAAATTATTTAATTAATTCCTGGTACTCATTTCTGTTAGAGGCTGAGTCGATCCCAGCAGGATGGATTAGGTCAATTGAAAAAAATCCAATGACCTCATCGGGACTTGAACAGAAAATGTGTTTTGTAATATCTGTATCGAAAACATTTGACGTTAATTAAAGAGAAGGTTTTTGGTTACCAGATTTATATGGGGTGGCGTATCGTATTGACGGAAGAACGTTTTTAGACGGATTCTATCGTCCCCATCTTCAGTTTCGAAAAGTCAGCCAAATAGGCAACCACCAGTAAGCAGACGGCAAGCAGAACTCTGCGTTTTTATGGTACTTACTTGAAACATTCTTCGACCCTGATGACAGAGACGATACCTTCTTCCTCTGAATGATGAGTGGACTTTACCGAACTACACGGCGTTACAGCGCAGGTCATTACTCATCATGGTAATTATTTACTTAATGCCATACCTGCTTTGAAAGGCCAGTGTACCAGATGGTGTTCAGAAGGAGAAGTGTAAATTCTGTTTGCCTGAAGCTATCCATGTCTACAACTCTTGGAAAAAGTTTTCAGTAAATTTAATGCTATGGTAGCAGAAGCCAAAGGTTCAGTACCCCCTAATATGATAATGTGCCATTGGACACTGCCCTGTCGCACTTAATCTCTCCTCGCAATTTCCCCGAGATCGTATTTCCTGCTCGCTCTTTGAAACGGACGTTTTCCAGGAGACGTACACTCCAGAATTCTGTCTACAGTATGTTTCTCCCTCATTGTATCTACATTCTCAGCCCATTCTAGCCTTCTGGATTTCACCATCTTAACAATACAAATAAATTATGACGCATATGTAATAAATAGCGGCCTCCGTAGTCTAGGGGTAACGATCCCACCTCATGACTCAAGGTACGAGGGTTCAAACGGGGCGGAGGTCGTGGAATTTTTAAGGGCGGAAAAATTCAGGGAACAAGTCCTCCGGGAGGGACTTTAAGCCGTGGGGCCCGTGTCGTAGATTTACGGCACGTAAAAGATCTTCATGTCTCTAGGAGACCTCTGAGCAAAATTAGGCAACAAGTTTCCCGCCCAAGTAGTTTCCAGTGCCTCCGGTATCATGTACCGAAGGCCGACCTCGTTTGCTGAACGGGGCTGATAGCACGCACCAGTACCGGTAGGGTATGGCGACAGTAGAAATTAAAGGGGGACGCACAATGGACCAATAACTGGTCTAAGTGTATGGGGAAATCCACCCCCTCTAATAATAATAAAAAATAGTAATAATATGCAATAAATTGAGAACTTGTCATTCGTGTTTTCTGATGGCTGAGTATTTTAACATTTGGAGACATTGATCAGGCAATAAATTCCTTTGTAAGAGGACATTCAACTTAGTGCAGCATTCATAGTTACTGGAATGGTGTTAACATTTATTCCATATAATCTTTTTCGCAACAAAAATATTTTTATTTGAGAACATGCAGGAAGGGATGCAGGGGTAGTGCAATCTGTTAGTAACACCCCAGCTGAAATGTGGTGTAGCCCAAGGTACAAGTATATTGCGTAGGTTACAAATACTGAAATAATTATTAATCTCGATTATTTAAATCTTCTGTTGCCGTTTTGTATATGTTCATTGTTTCCAAACGATGGAGTTGTAGCACTAGTGTATCTGCATTACACTTGTTAGTAGCGGACCTGTTGCACATTTTGTAGCTCTTCATAGGCATATATGTCTTGACAGTCAGTGAATGCTGAAAATAAGCCAGATACATCCAGGTATCATTTAATTAGTGTGTTCTCTTCAACGACAATTTGTGTTTCATCAACTTTAATGATTGCCTACTGCAGTGAATTTTCTAGACAACACGAAGCAAACATATGGGTCTGCCCGACTTGACAGGATTAGTGTTTGGGTGAAGTAGGTTGGATGAAAGACCATCAGGGACGAATGGTTTGCCTGTTTCTATCTGTCTATGGGCCTACAGCCCTTTGTTAGGCTTTGGCCGCTTTTTAGTTTCTTAATCCTGAACACAGACGGTACGACTACTTGGACGGGGGATCAGCCCGTCGCAGGCCCTTTACCTGTGCACAGAACAACACAAACAGAATAAACGCACACAGACATCCATGCCTTGAGTTGGATTCGAACGCATAGCCTCAGTGTTGGAACGGGCGAAGGCTGTTCAGCCTTAGACCGCGCGGCCACTGTGATCGTCTTTGCCTGTTTGAGAAGTCATCTCAGAAACGAAATGAGTGCTCATTGCCACAGTATTGCTGGTTTCTTCCTTTGCTTACTCGTCGACCCTAAAGATGAAAGCGGTGTATTATTCGAAAGTCAGCAGACTTATACCAAACTACACGGCATTACAACACAGGAGATTGTATTTTTCGAAATGAGAGCAGATATTATTACCATCACAACCCAATACAAGCTGAAAATTGAAGATCCCTTTAAAATGTGTAACAGCAGATTCCTCATGAAGCCTGCCAGGCGGTTACTGGAACAGCCAGGATGGCTGCACCTCTTAATGGCAACTAACTGGCTGCACCTCTTAATGGCAACTAACTTTTGATCTAAAACCTGGCACCGACCGGCAGTAAGGTTCACCATCCTTGATCAAACCATTAACAGCGATCACACGCAACCTATCACTTGCTTGAGTCGTACGAACGCTGGGATCGTGGGTTTGAATCCGTCTCGGATCAAAGATGTATGTCCGCATTTTTCTCTGCTCTCTTTAGGTGTTTTGATGTGTTTGTTGATGCTTGTGTAGTATGTCGTCACCATATTCGCTAGGACGTTAGAACCGGGTAGGCGAGGAAAAAAACGAAGATTGTTAATCCACGTAGCTCTCCTCTTGCTTCCCGTGATATTTGCTTTTTACTAACATCTCACCCAGTCAACAGGACATCCTGTTCCGTGGCAAGAACACTGCTGACATTACCACTAGCAGTACCACTACTACTACTGCTGATGCTCCTCACCACTAACACAACCACAGCTGCAAGACAAAAAAAAATACTGAGAATCCTCTCTGGTGTTACTGTACTGAACTGTTAACGGTGGTTTTAAAGCAGGTTGTATGGTTTCCAGGGAATTCCATTCATTCTGTTATTTAGTAAGTAGATTCTCCATTATTTCATAAAAGGATAAAGACGTCTCTTCCTGCCACGTTTCAAATTTCATTTGTTGAATGCCAGTTCTTTTCAGGATGGGACTCGAGTAAGAGATAACCTGAAAAGCCAGTTTGCCTTGTCATAATAATTTTAATGCAAGTCCGTTCTTGGAAACTCTGTAAATTGAAGCCACTCCCTGTTACTGTGGAAGCGAAATTAGATGCCACAGGAACAAAAAGATGTCGCAGCTGTCTCGTATGAAGGCGTCTGTTCTTCAGTGACCATCCAACCCCTGTGATATTATTCCGTCTGCTTCTTGGAGCTTGCTGGAAGTGGTGGTTATGGTGATATAACCTCTCCCACTTCCCTAGTGTCCTTTCCAGCCACAACTAACGGTATGCAGACTGGACACTGATGTGAGATTGTAACATCAGTGGACTGTGTTCAAGGTCGCTGTGTGTTACATTGCTGGCACAGCGTATCGCTTCTGAAAATGCCGCTTAAACGAAGCGTAGCGTAGTTTTAGTGTAGTGTAGTGGCCGCGCGCTTGTGAAGGAAAACAAAGCTGAAGAGCGAATTTCGTGAACATGAACGCCAGGAAATTGGCGAGAAAGAGCAGTGGTGTACAGTTAGGCGAATTTGTAGAACTCTAGTAGTAAATATTAAGTATATTCTCACAGAACCGAGGCATGCATGTCCATCACGTAGTGTGAGCGCAAGAAGTATGTTAAAGCGTTTATTTTTTGTCTTCCATGTCCATCCATGGATGTCTATCATACTACCACCATGTTCTCGTCCTCCTCTGCCCCCCCTCCCAAACCACGTTCAGTCATAAGGAATTCAGTTGTGCAAGAATATTATTTTGAAGTTACTAGAGGTGGAATACAAACCGTGAAATGTGTATTTATTTTCAGCACGTATCTTACAAAAGTATATCGATATATCCGTTATCTAGGTCACTGTTCTTGCACGCGGCGATATGCAGTTTAATAGAAAGACCAGCATTTTGGAGGAACCTGCTGACTGCATCTTCTGTCCTGAAGATGGAGGCAACATCCTCCTCCAAAGCGTCATTATTTGCGTACCAATCTACTGGCGTTACATACTACCATGAGACTGTGATAACCTCAGGTCTCATAGACATATCATGTTACTGAGATGTGAAATGCGACTTTTGAATCTTCTTGTATCGGATGCGCCAGAATGTAGAGTTAAGCTGACGTTTGCATGTTGCAGCCCACTCTACGAAGTGGTAATGACGCTCTTAGTATCGAGATTGCATAGCCTCGATGATAGAATGATTACTGAATGTTCGTGCAGTAAAAATTGGCAGGGGAAACTGAAGTACTCTGAGAAAACATGCCCCAGTGGCACTTTGTCCACCAGAAAGCCCGCACGACCTGAACTGAACTGATTTGACCCGGAATAGAACCAGAGCGCTTGATAAGCTTTCTGCCAGCGAAAACGTTTCGCGTCTTTGTGGTTCCGAAAGTGTATTGTTGTATTTGTCGCCACCACATATGTTTAAGTATTTGAGGGAAGTTCGTTGGTAATCATTGGTGATTAAAGTGTGACACATGAGAAGAAATTGCATTATTAATATTGCTGGAAATCGTTAAGAAGGAAACTTGTTTCGTACGGGCAGTTTTCACGACTGAGTAATACTGTGTGTATTGCTTAGTGTGTAAAAACTTGAACGTGTAAAAACTTGAACGTGTAAGTACGTACTTTTAACTTCGACATTTTCACTTCCACCAGTCACTACAGACTAAATTTGTTTGAATGTTATCATCTGCCGGTGCATTTAAGGTATCTGTCTAGGAAGAATTACACATAAACCTACGTGGGATGCTTATTGGCGTGTCTCGGCCTTGCACTGTGCAGTACTTATCAAAAGAGCTCAGACCCGGTGAGGCGCAGGTCACTTACTGCGGCTTTGAAGCGGGAAACTAAAATGTAGACGAGATCGCATTGCCTAATGGTGCAGTGTAGTGCTCTAACTAATACAGCTGAGTTAATGAATTATAAATAGCAATTCACTTCCCTGTAAACAGTCAAGGACATAGAACGTCTCCTGGGTAACAGGTGACGGAGTTCATTGCATGCCTCATATCTCTCGCATGATGGATGCGTGTTTTTTTTAACAAACTGCTTACCAGTATTGCTGGCTCCAGTTTGAAGACTGATTAAGGCTTCTGACAGCCTTTCTTCCTTAACGATTTAGGTAAACTTTTAGCCATTCCTCTCCCTGCAGCTTTCCAGCAAAGTGGAGGCTCATGTTCCAAATAGTGTTGCTGTTGTAGAACAAGCCGTTGTACTCTTGGGAAAATCGATGCGTTTCTTTGCGATTTTTGTCGCTTCTTTGTGAACTATATACTCCGAACCTTTGGAGTGTTCGCAGCCACATATTCACCTTGATCTGTTTACGGATATACATATGTTGTCATTTGCACACGATAATTTTAAGCCTGGCCGATTACAGTATTGTAATGGGACAAAGGGAACGCCATAGTTGGCAGAGGGAGCGCCGGCTAGAATCTCGCGCTGTGGGTGCACGCTTTTCATTTGGTTCTGCCAACTCTTGCATATTGGTGAAATGCTTGATACTTAAAAAAGAACTCCGTGGTTCTAGTCCGCAAGCGAACTATACCGACCGAGCTACCGCCACTTGTCGGCGAAGTTAGTGCCAACTTTAGCGGATAGTGGTCAGTGTAGCGGAATTCCACTGCCGTTAATTTCGGGTTTCAAGACCGGAGCCCCTATATCCTTGAAATAGCCCCTCAGTTATCCTCATGAGGCTGAGTGGACCCCGTTCCAGACCCACTACTCAGAAAATCTGGTAGTGCCGGGAATCGAACCCGGAGCTCTGGATCTGTAGCCAGGAACTCTGACCACTAGTCCACAGAGGTGGTCGATGCTTGGTACTTACTGCTGACAAATCCTGAGATGTTGACGAACTCGTGTAATTCGGAAGAAACACAACGAGAGAAGAAAAATAAAGTTCTGGCAAGTACGTGCATGGCCTTCACGGCTGTAGTTTCTGATACTACCATCCTAACCATAGTTTATTAATATGCTTTATTAGCAGTGCGTCATAGCGTCAAGTTTAACGTACGCTGCAAAAGTTGTAAGCATCATGTATCGACACGACGTTTTAAACTCCCGTAACACTGCCTTCTGTCAAGGAGTAAGGCAAGGCGGTTTTTGTAAGAGCAGTGAGAACGGGCTACACAGTTGATTGAAAGCTAAGCTTTTGTTGCCTTGAAGTAAAGTTTTCTGGCATTTAGAACTGTTCTACAGGATTGTCAGCTATGAAGGTAACCAGCACAGTCCACTTTTGCAGAAAGTTGTGCCATTTGAGGGACGTGGCAGTAATTTCCTGAAATTTACTTTTGGAGGAGTAGGTAACATGGCGGCCACGTGGTCGTTCGATGAGAGTGTGTTGTAGAAATCTGATCCTTCTGCAGTGACACATTTGAAGAATATTTTGCGTTCTTGAATTCGAGGCTCTCATAACGACGGTTGTCATCTGGGCTGCAATGGCGTGCAAACATCGGGGTTTCTGCAGGTGTACACGGCAGTACTTCCCAGAAGACGGTACCCTTCTGTATTTTGGCATTTGTTTGTTTGTTTGTTTGTTTGTATACCAAAACTTTTGTTGAAGATAGGTTATTGAGTTATTTTAAGTTTGGTTGAAATAAAATATTAGAGCTTTTATGCTGAAACTAAATGCTTCCTTTCTCCAGTGTCTGTGGGAAGATTTGCATAGAATGGTTGGCCTGCCGGAAATTAGAATTACGTATATGAATAAACTGAGATGAGATTAAATTGAGAGAGAGCTTGACGCCATTCAGCTCAGACTCTTTTGTCTTCCCGTCTTCTGTCAAGAAACAGAAACAAGACTTTACTTTTACAGTTGTGTGAGTATGACATTGGTCTCCTATATTAAGCGCTCAAAGCCCGAAATTCAGCTAAGCAACATTTATAAATTTAGTTTCAACCACAGACAAAACACGCTTTGTCTTCAATACAAGGACCATTCGATGATGGTGTTTAGGGACATAGTCATATTAAACCGATAAATACACTCTGTGGGCAGGCCCACAGTGTTATAGTAGCCACTGTGCTGCACGCGGTAACATGGTTGCGGCACTATGGTACTAGCCGGAAGGTCTTGGGTTCTATTGCTGATGAGTTCATTGGATTTTTCAATTGACCTAATCCTTTCAGCCGCACTATGGTCCTGGGGTATACTCAGCCTTGAACAGAAATGAGTACGAGGAGTCTTCCTGGGTGTAAAGGGCGGCCGGAGCTTAAGGATGACAACCTCACCGCCATCTGTGAGCCGATTGTCCAGAAAATGTGGGAGCCTCGACGTCTCACAACCCTATGGGCTTCCTTGGCCGATTACAGGGATAGCTTTGCCTTTTACCTTGCTGTGCTTTAAAGTATTCCGTTTATAATCTACCAAATATTATTATTTGGATGGTAGAGTCGGGGCGGGGTATGTAGCACGAATGGGAAGAAGTGAGAAAAGCGTTCATAGTTTAGTGGGAAGGCGTGAATGCAAGAGGCAGTTTGTGATATAGGCAAGATGGGCGGATGCTGTTGATAGATAAGCAAAGTTTGAGGGTGTGTACTGGAGTTATCTGGTTCAGGGTGGACCATTGACGCGCGGGTCATGTCTAGTTGTGCTAGTGTTGTCATCCCAAGAAAGATTCTGCTCCACAGAGTTAGTCCAGTCTTTTGGGAGTGGTATTTGAGATTCCTGTCCATTTCGCAACATGAAATGAAACCTGAATGAACGGCACTGCCCCATGAAGATCCAGGGAGCAAGTACATGAAAGTTCTACTTTCTCTTAACCGCAGTATTGTGTCTTTTTAGGGTCACACTTCGGTCACATTTACTCTTGGGAAAGCATTCTTGTTCCATAACGGATAGGGGAGCTGTGTGGGTCCCCAAGCCTCACTTTGGACCGTAGGCTTGTAGGCCATGATTTTAACGACTAAGCTATCGCTCTGAAAGTATCCACACAATAATGCGGAGTTGTTAATGGAATTTTTAGAGACAGGTATCATTCTTATCCTAACAGCCAGCTATAGCGGACATTTCAGAACCCTGTTAGATATTAGACTGTTTATTACAGGCATAAGCTAACCTGGCCAGTTGAATGAAGTTCAAGATACGGGGCCTAGGAATTTCCTAGTAATCTCACTTACAAACACACATAAAACAAACTCCGTGGCCTGTAGTCCGGAAATGAACTATACAGACCGAGCGACAGCTGCTTGTCGGCGAAGTTAGTGCAAACTTTTTGCGGATAGAGGGTGTCACGTGGTCAATGAAACTGTTCCCCACGGCCATTAATCTCGGTTTGCTAGACCGGAGTCGATATTTTTCCTTTCAAGTAGCTCCTAAGTTATCCACACGAGGCTGAGTGGACCCCGTTTCAGACCCACTACTTATCAGAAAATCTGATAGCGCCGGGAATCGAACCCGGAACCTCTGAATCTGTAGCCAGGAACTGTGACAACTAGACTACAGAGGCGGTCCATCTTACTTGCACACGTTCTAGTAAATAGAATTTGCAGCGGTAACATGTATATTATTCTGAAACAGTTTTTGAAGTGTCATCGGGTAGATGGGAATTTAAGCTTTACGTACACTTCTAATTTGTTCTCATCAGTCAGTACTGTTTCTAAATGTAGTTCGCGTGAGAGACACGTATAATGTTTAACTTAGAAGCTTGTGACCTTAGGCATTGGTTTGCAATAATCTGTTATGGTACATTTATCTCTCGGATGACCCTTTGATCCTTGCGATTTAAAATGCAAACATCGTGGGTCATATGTGTCGTTATTTCACTTCCTGATTTAACGCAATTGATGGAATTTTGAATCTGTCTGTGTAAAGTAGGAACATTATTGCAGGGCGCAGCTGCTCTCAGTAGTGAGTAAAGTAAAAAAGTAAAGCTGTCTATCCCTGTAACAGGCCATGAAGGCCCATAGGTTGTGAGACGTTGAGGGCCACACATTATCTAGACAATCGGCTCAGAGATGGCGGTAAGGTTGTCAGCCTTACGCGCCGGCCGCGCTTAACTCCCCAGGAAAATTATTTAATTAATTCCTGGTACTCATTTCTGTTAGAGGCTGAGTCGACCCCAGGGCCATAGTGCGGCCGGAAGGTTTAGGTCAACTGAAAAAAAATATCCAATGACCTCACCGGGACTTGAACCCGCGACCTTCCGGCTTGTAGCATAGTGCCTCAACCAACTACGCTCCCGCGTGCCCCCGCTCTCAGTAGTGAGGGATATATAATTTATTCTTGCTGTTATGACGATCTGTTATTGATGAGTGTATCTGTTTTCCGCTCGAGGAATTACCCTGTGTTTAGTGAAGGTAGAGGTGGCGTCCTCTCAAAGTATAATTAGAATGATCAGGTCGAGGAGGATGAGTTGGGCATGGCATATAGCACGAATGGGGAGAGGTGAAATGCATATGGGATATTGATTGATGGGATAGCCGGAAGGAAGGAAGGAGACCACTGGGAAGACCAAGGCGTATATGGGTTGACAATATTAAAATGGGATGGTTTGGATTGGTTTGATCTGGCCCAGGATAAGGGCCGCTGGAGGGCCCTTGTGAACACGGCAATGAACCTTCGGGTTCCATAAAATGCTGGGAAGTTCTTGAGTGACAGCCTCTCAACAAGGGCTGATCTCCTTGAGTGAGTGAGGAGTGAGAGATGGCGTCCTGCCTGATCCCCCATCCAAGGAATTTCACTACGCGTTTTGAGTATTAGAACTACATTGTTCGGGAGGAAATTTCGAGTTAATTTGTCAAATGGACTAATCGGTTTAAATGGCTGTAGTATTGATAAAGCCAATTATTTCAGTAGGCGTACATATTCGTATAAAAATTCGATTCGTTTCGTAGGCAAACACGCTTGTTATGTGGAATTATTGAGTAGCGCTTGTTTTTAGCTGGGACAGCAGCTTGAAGGCACACGTTTCAGAACTGTTCAAGCAGCAGTGATTTCAGTGTGATAACACAGGTAAACATGGAGAACGGTTATGTATTCGTGTCGTCAGGGTTTCACAGCCCGTGTCTAATATATAACTTCCGACTTTAGGGGTTTACCAGCGTCATATATTGAATCTGTTCCAACGTTTCGGTTTACATTGCTGTCTCCATCTTCTCGGTGAATGTGGATACACACATGGCGCTGCTAGGTAGACAAAATGCAGTGACACCGCCCAACGAAGAAGTGCTCACTCAACTCATCACCTGAAAACAGCCGTTTCCGGGAATATGTATGTTGACAAGATGCCCTGAGCAGAAAATGTGAACTTGTTTAAGCTGTGATATAAATAGCACTCACTGTATGAGTTTGGTTCGAATGAGCACGACGTTGAACAGCCGATTGTCAGGATGTAAGCAAGCTTACGTTTTGTGTCGGAGCTGCAGGTAGGGTATGTTCACAGCACCGCACCAGCCAGGCAGCCAGGCAGGCAGCTGGTTGCATTCTGCGCCTCCCTCGGACCCGGGAAGGTCGATGCTGCTATGATCAATATAGCAGANCCCCCTCTCACTCACAAGCCACCTTGACTGTCCGTGACCATCTTGGTTGTGAAGGGGTGGGGGGTACTGAATATTATGATGAAAATAATTAAAGCAACAATAATTGTAGTAATGAAGACGTATGCGCGTTCTTAACGCTGCATAAGACGGAGTGGCCAGCTTCACACCCCGCTCGCTTTATACTCTTCGGGAAAGGGCCTCAGGCGGCCGTGACTAGCATGTTGGGCGAACCACACAGACGGTCCCCAGATGTGCTAGATCGTGTCTCTTCCGAGAACTGAACCCCCGTTGTCCAGCCCGTATCGACTGAGATACTCCAACATAACAGTCGTATGATTTCACGTAGTTCCTCCTTGAAATACCCTTTATTCTATTCTTCTCTGCTGTCAGGTAATTCAACATTTGTTGTTGCTTACAAAGACGATTTTGACATCACCTTGTTTTATTGTGCATATAGGTCACCTTGTTTTATTGTGCATATAGGTAGAGCTGTCCTTGTGCTCAACTAATTTACCACTACGCCATGAAGGCGTATGGGGGAGTGGATGTGTAATTCCACATTTTCTTGATCTCGGCGTTAGTTGGAGGTGAGTGGACATCTTCACGTCCCGGGAAAGAGCCCCCAGTACCCACTGAATAGGAGGTTGTGTGGACCCCAGAGCCGGTCTGGACGACAAGGAAAAGTGAAATTCTTGACCTGAACCTTTGGTCGTCCAGCCCATAGCTAGTCGCTATACCGACTGAGCTATCCCGGCTCTGTTGTGTGTATTCTGATAGTAATTGAATTGGCGTGAAACTGTGTATTGACGTCTTTTCAGTTATTATTATTATTATTATTATTATTATGACTCAGCTTCTAACATAAATGAGTACCAGGAATATTCCTGGGGGTGAAGGGCGGCCGGCGCGTAAGACTGACAGCCTCACTGCCATCNCTCGTATTAACTTTGTAATTGGCCACTGTGCTGTTAAAGTTATTGCACGTAAATAAACATGAATTGAATTGAATTATTATTTATGAATTCTACCAAGCAGCCGTGAATTGTCATGTAGAGAACGTGCACGCTGAACTATTTGTATAATAGTTTGGAAGCCGAGGGACGCATTCCCAGAGGTTGCAGTAACATTCGGCAACAGAGGCCGGTTTTCATAGCTTTCGATGCTGCTAGCCGATGTAGTTAGTACTTATGACGCCAATAACTGATACCAAAGTACAATGTGAAACGCAGATAACCCGCGGAAAGCCCTGCTTTTGAAGACAGTTTTAAGCAATTTCTAACTGAGAGAGTCACCTCCTAATGCAAATGGCTCATACTACTCATCTAAGTGAGGATATGTTGATCAAGCATATATTATCAGGCCTTGTTTACTGCTTCGTTAGGCCAGTATTTTAGCGTGAAGAATTGTTCGTGTTTTCGCATTTGAGGCAGTGGGAAGGTGACTCATATAAATCAAGAACCAACTCATATGCTTCTAGTGTCAGGAGTGGTTAGAAAATATTTCACTGGCGCGTTATTTGTGGCTTTCGTTTAAATAGTCGCAGGTAAGTGGATAAACAGTGTTGCAATAAAGACGGCATTGTGAAACTTTCGCAATTCGCCGTTGGAATGTAAACAGATGTGTGTACCTATGCCGTCATGTAAACCCTATTCGTACCTAGAATCTGTTTTCTTGCAGTCCGATGGGATCAGTACTTTAAATAAATTGGAGATCATCATTCAGGATCAAGAAGTATGTAAAATAACACGGGGCGGTCGCACATAGATATTCTCGGAAGTAACATAAGGGAGCGTGGTTCGAGCAGCTCCATGGTGTAAACGGTAAAACTTAAACATTGTCATCATCATCGTCACCATCATAATCGTCGTCATCATCATCATCATCATCATCATGGGAATGTTATCCGACTGTATTTTGGTTCTTGAAGCTTTCGCATGTTGTAGGATGTTAGTGGGGCACCCGGTAGAACTACGTTCATGTAAATGTATACTTGAAACTGAAATATGTGTAATGCAGTATTTAGGAACGACATTGTGTAGTATATTTTTAGTTCACTTTCCTTATTTTGATAAAATGAAAGTAGGCTGATGCGATGTCTGCTGTTTATGTGTCTCTGAATCCCCCCTATTAACTTTTGAATGCCTGAACGTCTTTGTGAGACTTGGCTGTGTACATCATGGCACCTGAGCCCATCCCAAGCGCGTACTTGTAAATCCCTCCCATCTGTCTGTGTGTGTCGGTACGCGTATGCATCCTATCATTGCTAGGCAAAGACTCTGTAAAGTGTATGCTTTCTTTCGTTGCTAGGCAACGGCCAGGTAAACACGTTCCCACGGGAACGAATGCACGCAAAAGTAGAAGAGTTTTTGGGACGCCTACGTCTGTGGGCCTGTCTATCCTCCCTATCGTTGCTAAGGAAGAATTGTTGGACGCGTCGTTTTCTTTGCGGTACGTGTTGTGTCTAAAGAAAGTAGGATATTAGTTCTTCTCAGAACTCCGTGTTTAGTGTGTATATAATAATGTAATATACATAGATCTATGTCATGAACAGTCGAAAATTATTATACTTCTTTGACGCAGCTGTTTTTCAGTCTTCTTTAGCCATTTTCCGTTCCTTAGTGCCGTGACTTCGTGTGGGAAGTGGTGGAGTGACAACTAAAAAGCCTTCCATCACGCATGAACTGTCCTGGGATTGAACCTGGGCCCCCGCGGTGAGGAGCTGAGCTGTGTCACGGCGAATAGTGTTAGGCAGTACACTTCTCCCCCCCCCCAACCGGAAATTATTTGGTTTATTTACTAATACCATCACACTCTGATTTGTAACAAAAGCCCATATGTTGGTTGGCTGTACATGCCGCTTGCTTTCGTCTACTACAGCTGATGCATTGTGCAGTTTGACAAGTATTGCTGGAATGTGAAAAAAGAACGTACTTGTGATTGCAAGTATAATTCGAGCCCGAGATAATGCTTTTTAAACCATTCACAATTGAAACGAATTGCCCAGATATTGTTATGAAGTTTTAAAACATACATTATATCGCAACTGGAAACGCGTGGACAAGCCATAATTCGTAAATTTGCTTATACTCACTGCTGTTCGCGTACAGCAAATTGCATTTCTGGATTTTCGGGACATTTTTTATTTCCTCTGCTTGTATGAATTTAGTCTACCCGAGGTACTTAATGTGAGAAGTGGTTTGCACAAATTAAAATTTCTTTGATGGATTTTGAAATCGTTATAAATGTGCCAGAACATTCTGGTAGAATACTCTGGAGTTGGTGCAGTAAGTGTATGTAATGTATGTATGTATGTAATGTATGTTTACCTTTCCCGAAATACTTGTCATTCCTTTAATTTGATCCAGTATAGTATAGTATAGTTGAAATTGGCAGTGAATGACCCGTACGTATGATACAAATTATGTTAATTTTTTTGTACGTTTATTTGTCCATGTATGCATGTGTTGCCGCCATATTTCATCTGTATGCTCCCTGCAATTCACACAGTGTACGTGTAATACTATATGATTGCTACATGTTAACGGGAGTAGCCATGCTGTGGTTGGAACTGGGAAACAGTTTTGACGGGAGTTGAAACTTGGTCTCTTACATTAAGGTAGGAACATAGACTGAGAGTGTCTGAGAACAGTGTGTTGAAGAGAATATTTGGACCGAAGAGAGATGAAGTGACAGGAGGTTGGAAAAAAACTACATAATGAGGAGCTTCATAACTTGTACTCTTCTCCAAGTATAATTAGAATGATGAAGTCAAGGAGGATGAGGTGGGCAGGGTATGTAGCACGAATGGGGGAGACGAGGATTGCGTATAGGATATTAGTGGGAAAGCCAGAAGGAAAGAGAACACTGGGAAGACCAAGGCGTAGGTGGGTGGACAGTATTAAATTGGATCTTAGAGAGATGGGATGGATTCGATTGATCTGGCTAAGGATAGGGACCAGTGGAGGGCTCTTGTGAACACGGTAATGAACCTTCGGATTCCATAAAATGTTGGGAAATTCATGAGTAGCTGCAGAATTGGCGGATCCTCCAGAAGTGCTCAGCTCCATGAATGAGTAAGTAAGTAAGTAAGTAAGCCATGTTATGATTCAAACTCAGTGGTGGGTACGTTCCCAGTATCGCAGACAGTGTAGCATCGAATGGTGTAGGGTAGAAGAATATGAATGGGAACGGATTTGGAAGGCCTATTTTATGCACTGCGCCGGCATTTGCCAAAAGGGACTGAGGAAAATCACGAACGAGCTCAATAAGGAATGCCGGAGATTCGGGCGAAATATCTCCAGTTTAGGTTGTTACTGCCAGACCAACCTGTTCGTCGAGACAGTTTCATTTTGTACAGCGTGAAACGACATGGTGGGCTCGGGAAATATTTAATTTAGTTTTCAGTTTGACAGTAATAATTAAAATATGTTCAGTAGATGCGCATGGAAATCTTCACTGTTCACGGGTTAATAACATGAAATTTGACCATTACGGCATTCTTTTTCTGTTCTGTTAGTAAGAAATTAGAAGTAATGATTTGGAGTAACGTCAAGTAAAGAGCGCCGCGCCCATGTTTTGAAAAATGAAGTGGGAAACGCCCAGGCCCGCCCAGGTTCGATTGCGAAGCTACGGCAGGAGAACGGTTGAACTGAAAAGTTTCGTTTCTGTGATATCGCAGCGGCTGAGAGCAGCCCCTCCTCACCGACATTGACGCTGCTTACCTCTTGTTCCCCCCCCCCCGAAAATTGCTGTAATTGATCCGTGGATTCTGGTATCGGCGTTGAGATGTTCCTTCACATTATTTGAAGGCATCGATCCATTCCACCTTTCCTCTACCATTTTATACCATTTTTTTTTTCGCGAGACGCGGTAGCGTAGTTGGCTGAGGCATTATGCTACAAGCTGGAAGGTCCGGGTTCGATTACCATTGAGGTCATTGGATTTTTCAACTGATTTAATCCTTCCAGCCGCATTATGTTTCCGGGGTCGACCCTGTCTCTAACAGAAATGAGTACCAGGCATCTTCCTGAGGGTAAAGGGCGGCGGGTGCGTGAGGCTGACAACCTTACCGCCACCTGTGAGCCAATTGTCTAGATAATGTGGGAGTCCCGAAGTCTTACAGCCCTATGGGCCTTCACGGCCTGGTACAGAAATAGCTTTACCATTATTTTCCTCGAACTTTATTTTTATTTGCACTGTAGACTCCACGAAAAGAAACGAGGTACTACAATTGTATTGTATTTCATTCTTTGTATTATGACCGTCGAGGCAACAAGTAATATGAGAATATCTTCAATGAAGACAGTAGGTGTTGGTATATATCTTAGTGTTTAATATATTATATTGTATTTATATAAATCGACTCTGTACGTGGCACTTTCAGCTAAAATAAACAGGAGCGGTGACCGAAACAATAAAGAAGCCATTCAAAATATCAGCATGGCACTTGTCCAGAATGCGCACCTGATCCATAACTTCGTTAGCACTGAAGAGATTGAAGAAGTGTTCAGCTCTGGACAGAGTGTGAGTGGGACGAGAAATTCGGTACATATCCGTTGGGTGGAGGTTAACACGGAAAGAAAATAAATTCTAACACGGCTCATAGTTCTCAGGAGTATGAAATGGCAAACAACCACAACAAAGAACAATAAACAGTAATTATGCTGTTCATGCCGCGGTTGATAAAGGCAACAGTAGCAGTAATAAACAGCTGTAGTAACAACAGCAACAGGACTGATAATGTGCGGCGTGCGTCAGATTGTTACCCACATTCAAATCGCGTTTAAGATAGGCCTGCAGCCATAGAAATGTTTGTAATGACGTTTTAAATTTGTAGACATTAATGTGAACGAGGTTTCCTTTCGACCATCATCGCGCATGGGTTTCTGTTCTCTGACGTATAAATTATATGTATTTTGCAACCAGTATATATATATATTTTTTTGTACAACGAGCATCTGAAATTCCTTTGCGATTTCATGATTATGCAGAAAGTTGAACGTAAAAGTTTATTATATCTTCAGGTATAGCAGTGACTGTCATTGGCCGAAATAAGTCTGTAACTAATTTTCTTATGTAATGGTAATTTTTACCTTGTGCTTGTATCAACCTTTAGTTAACGTTGTGTAGCTCATAGCCTACGAGGCCAAGGAAGGAGCAGGACAGGAAGTCCGCATGACATATTGTAACAGAATGACCCATTGAATCATATTTGATATGTGTATAATTCCAAAACGAATCTGTTCCTCACGCTAGGAATGGGAACACAGCTCAGAATGAATTTGTTTAGAAAAAAGAACGAAGCTTAGAGATAAGGCAGTTTAAGTTCATTTTCAGGCAAATAGCATCGTTGCTATTCCAGAATTACTTAAGAGGCCTGGCTCACTAATTAAAGAAGCGCCTATAGGGAATTTCATTCATGCACTCATTGATCAATGGCTCTACAGCCCTTTGTTTGGCCATGGCCTCCTCTCCGGTTTCGTGATCGTTTTACACAGACGATAGAACTTCTATGATAGTGGATCAGCCCGTCGCAATGCTACTGTCTGCGCACACGACAACGCAAACAGAATAAACGCACACAGACATCCATGCCTAAGAGTGGGATTCGAGCCCACGATCCAAGCGTTCGAGTGAGCGAAGACAGTTCATGCCGTTGACCGTGCGGCCACTGTCATCGGCGCCTGTAGACAATGCGTTCTGTAATTTACAGCAATGTAATGCCCCAGAAGTAATGTTCACACCATATCAGTGAAGTCCTTAACAGTCTTGAAGTACGGGTTAAAACATTTTCAGGAGTACATTCTGTACACTGTGAAGATGAGGATGCTTCTCGTTGGTGTTTGAAGTCATATATAAAAAAAAAATCTTTATTTTCTAGTAAAAAATACTACTTGTATATACGGTGACTAATGACATTAGACCTACATTTATGCGAAGGTATTGTGGAACAGGCTTGAAACTAGGGGGAAACGTATAGGGGCGGAGTTCACATAGATACGTTTTGTGGTGAATTAGCGGTTGTGTGTTTTCCCGTTGCAATACGTGCATATCAAATCTCTGCTTGTGTAAATCAGGAGCTCCCGGGCACGATATTAATAAATTGGTCCTGGTGGGCATCTTTGAGGGGCCTGTTTGAAAACAATCGTTTGAAACCGTTCTACACTAATTTACGTTCATATACAAACCACACTTCACATGTAAAATTTGAGGTTTTCACGGCGGGGACTATGAAGAAAGCAGTCTTCTAGGATGTGGCACCGTGTGGATGTGGTGTTAACCGACGTTTCGGAGGAACGTATCTCCTCTATCTTCAGGGTAGAAAGAAAAATAAATAATCCGTGAGTGTGCTTGTACCGGTTCTCACCGTCTCTTCGTTTGCGGATTATTTATTTTTCTGTCTACCCTGAAGATGGAGGCGATACGTTCCTCCGAAACGTCGGTTAACGCCATATATACACGGTGCCACATCCCACGAGACTGCTTTCTTCACACTTCACATGTCCTCATCAATATTGTGAAGATTTACGGAGTAGAAACAATATATCGACACGGAAGTGTGGTCGCTCGCTCGTGACATGCTAAACTTATAATGGGACTGAAGAAGCCCAAACGCGTTAACGTTATACAGTGGCATACCAAACTGGCCCAGTTTAGCTGCTTTCATAAATCTGATCTCAAAACATATACTTTTCTCGTTATTAAGGCGACGTTAGATTTCCACTGAGGGGTTCCGCATTTCCGTGGGTGCTTAACGCTCTCGGACAGAGAACGCTTGCAGACTTCTTCTATATGCGGTGTGCTGTATGTGAAGACCGCACACACGTCCCTTGCAGTTCCCTACTTTTTCCTTTTTTTTTTTTTNGCACTACAGCACCAGTGGGCCTAGGCGTACCTCCATGAACTTCTCCGTTCACTTCGGTTTTTCTAGATCTTACACATTCGGTAGGACTCCATGGGCGGGTGATCAGCTCACACAAGGCCTCTACCTGTACACAAACACAGAAAAACGCACACACACAAACTAAACATCCATGCCCTGAATGGGATTCGAACCCGCGATTCCGGTTTCCAAGCGAGCGAAGACAGTGCATGCCTTAGACCGCTCGGCTACCGTGACCGGCGCAGTTCCTTAATACTCAGACGCAATATTTTGTTAACAACATCTCTGTTTCCGTCATTCTGAGTAGGATGGACCCTGAATTGCATTGCAGACGACAGGTGTATATATAGCACGTTTAACTTTCAGTTATACAGAAACTGGCCAGGAGAAGAGACGCAATTACTTGGGTTGTCTTGGTACTTTTTTTTGTTTGTGCCGGCGTTGTTTATGTACCTGCTGTAGACTCATGGGCCCAACAGGTTTGTATTGTAAATATATTATAACTACATAATACAGCATCAAAGGCTGAAAGCAAGCTTTAAACCTGGAAGTGGAGTCGTATTGTTTCCGTTAAAAATGTTAACCGATTATGGAATTCAGTATTATTCATATATCAGTCCATACTCCAGCGACATGACATTAGATTGGAGGTGAAGATTTGTAATACGTTGGCTATTATTATTGCATATGCCTTCGATCTGTAAGTACTTCATTCACTGATCGACTGTGATACTTGGACATATGGTTTTTAAAATGAACGAAACATTGATATTAACGCAGGTAAAACAAACATTGATTCGCATTTTAAGAGTCAGAGTGGTTGTACAGATATTGGCCTATTTAGAAAAATGTAATTAAGAATATGTATGTAGAAAATTCCATGTTTTATTAGCGAAATCCCTTCCTTATGTTTGATCTTACCGAAATGGAGTGAAGCGAAGGATCACATTGACAAGCGACTGTTATTGAAATAGACATTTCGGTTGTATATAGTCCAAGGGTGACCAGACTTAACTGAACCTAGGCGCGTAGACATTGATTTTCACGAGTTCGGAAGCCGCAGACAGACGTGGATTGGTTGGTATAGGTGTTCAGGCATAGGCTTTCCACGCGACTGATTTGTATACTTAATTCATTTGTAAAGAGGGATTGACTAAGAGCTTTTTTTTTTTGTAGACGCACATTCTGGTGTTTCACCGACATCAAGGTCTTTCTTTCATCGTATTTCGTGTCTCAAGTTTAATTGATGTCCCCTTAATGACGGTTCCAACTTACACGCGTCTCTTAAGCGATATATTTTGGTGAGGTTTGTCGATGCATATTCCCAAATTGGAAGATTGTGTTGAAGGTTTTCTGTCCCATCTTCTCATGTTGGAAGACGTCTTAATCCTGGGTTGTTCGCGCCATGCCTTGGTGACAGGGTAGCGTTCTTATGTAAAAACGAAAAGTTTGAGGTCATCTTTAATATTTATTTAAAGGGATTACAGGTTTGAAGGAAAGCAATTCTGAATTTTGCGTCTTTAGCAGGGTAGTAGAAGCGGTCAGGAATTCTGTTAAATTCAAGAACTGCGGATGACTAGCGTATAAAGATCTGTACATTAAATTAATCGTTTGCAAATTGAATACTTCAGAAGTTCTTTTCCCTTATCAACACACCGATTCGTATGAGATGTTGCTTGTGTATGCACGTTACGTTTCTCAGCGAGTAGAACGTTTCCCCGCCCGTGAAATTAAGTCAGCTACGCACTGTGCGGACTGGTTAGTCATAAACTGCGGCGAGATGGGAAGTAATATTAAATGATGTCAGCATTGTTTACAGTCCGTTTGCCCGTTCGTTATTACTTTTATTGCAGTTACTTTCATTTCATATTTACTGTATGCTCTTGTGACAACGACACGAAGTTCCTGTATATATTTTGTTACGAACTGTCGACGGCACAAAATGTCCTTCCCCCCGGACCCTTGCAACAATGTGATTATTGTCAATACGCGAAAATAATAAAAATGACATCATTTGTTCTAGTACAAATACACGTTTGTGCAGTGCAAGAATAGCCAGAGTACTCGTAAAAGAATGGTGTGCAAGGAAGTTATTCCTGTCTTATCTTCTATCTCGTTTGCACGCTCTCAGGCCGCTAGCCTTCCCTCGGCGGCCATTTTGGTTCGTGCGGGCAGCTGGAGGGTGGGGGAACCGTGGGACTTTTACGGAAGGTCCCGGTGACTCTTACGTTAGAGGGGGGGGGGGCTGCTTAAAGTTTGTTCCCTTATCTTCCCCGCTCAACTCCCGCCTCCGCTCCTTGCAATGTGCGAGACGAACGAGCACGGGGTCAGGGGAATGGGCCCCCCAAGGCCACAGACTTTGGCTGCCATTGATAGCAGCGTTGCCGTCCTCGAAATAATTGTCTGCAACAAAATCTGGCAACGCAGCGCAAGCATGCGTTTTCGTCTCTGTCTAATAGTTATTGTCTCTTTTGCTTTTATTTCTTTCTTTCCATCATTACGTACATGGCTTGTGTTTTCAAAGAGAGTGCTGCGTTGCCAAGTTTAGTGTGGTTTGGTTTCACGATTTTGCTGCGGAACTGAACTGGAAGTAAGAGATGGTATCACATATAGCATCCAAAATGGTTGTTTGGGTTTGTAGAATTTCACAACGCAGTGGGAAACGGTATAGCGTTCTTTTTATTCTTTGTGATTGCCAGATTTTCTTATTTCTTGCAAATTTACTATCTCCATAGTAACAATACGAGTAACAAGTAAATGGTTTAAAAATATGAAGGCTTGTGACGGGTACAATTCATTAATGGTTCTCCGTGTAGTTACACATCATTGAGGTCTTCTGGCCAGATTTTCTTCAGTCTTCTTTTTTCTAGTGGTTGGGTGAATAGTTGGTTTACATGCTCTGTTGTTCGGTCTTTGTATTTGTTTATGTTTGACTTCATTGCAGCATATATCAGTGGTATTTTGAATACCTCATGTAAAGTTTGGTTAGAGTAATACCATGGTGTTCCAGATATCATACGGAGTGTTTTGGATTGGCATGATTGGAGTATTTTGGTATTTTGATGATTCACTACAACCCAATAGTTCTGTATGTATTTGTAAATGTTTAGTTTATTTTCGAGAGATAGTTTGGACTTACGGTTGAGTAGCCAGTACATATTTTTGATTTTTAAATCAAGTTGGCGTCTCTTAGCTTTTATGTGCGTGCCAGAAAATTTGCGTGGTATAGTTTCAAAAACGCTGTTTGTCTTTTTAGATAAAGTAAAAATATAAGGTTGTTATAAAACCCAAAGTTTGAAATGAACCGAAGATATGTTCGGTATTTTGTGGGGTTTTAACCAGGTTCTCCCCATTGTCATTTTGTATCATTGGGCGAAAAGAAGTGAAGTCACAGTCGTAAGGAAATGCATTTTTAAAAAGTAATGGTGATTTGAGGATTGTCGTCTTGGATAAAATCCAATAGAATTTTACCGGACTACACGGCGTTGCCCACTTAGATTTTAGGAATTTTCTTGTGATGCTTTAACGTAAAACGTTTTAAGGAATTCGAAAGTTTACTAATTTGTCTGTTTTAGGTTGAAGGGAATGAATACAATTCTCAGACATATTAGACACGTCGCTGAAGTTTTAACCATGTAATTTAGCAGAATATGTCGTGAATTATTTTGTTTATATGTAACTGCATAATGAGGAGCCATATAACTTGTACTCATCACATATTTTTAATACGAGTGTGACCAAATGAAAGGCGAGGTAGGTGAGGCATGAACACGCACGGGATAGGTGATAAGTACATTGTTGTCGGAAAGCCTTGAAGACCAAGGCAAATAATAAAATGGATCTTGGATGTGAAGATATGGACCGGATTAATCTGGGTCACGCTATAGTTTAGTGGCGGGGCTTTGTAAACACGGTGATGAATCATTGGGTTCCATAAAAGTCGGGCAGTTTCTACAGTATAGGTGGCCATTTTTTGGGGGGGGGGAGAGGGGGGGTTCCTTTAAGTAAATGTGGAGATGGTTCCCAAGTTTCACGTTTCTACTGCACGCTCCTAATGCGGCCCTCAGGATATAACTCCAACAAAATCTTCCAAATTTAGAAGTTCGGCAAACATATGACTATGCTTCAAGTCACTACTTGTAACCATTGTGTTGACTTTCATACCTCTTATTAGAAGGACGAGCAGAAGCTTGGGATCCTTGTTGTTACAGACTGATGGGCTTTCCCTCCACCCACGATAATGAGCTGCAGAACCATTGTTAAGCTTTTCAAAGATTTCTGTATTAATTTTATGTAGTGTGCAATACTGTATCCTCATATTCAGTCAATTTTATCATAGTTGCATGTAGGTGTGCTACAGAAACTGATTAATTTTTAAGGATATATTCAAATATATAGCTCATTTGTTGTCGATTTTAATTGACGGACTAAGCTTGTTATTTGTTGCTGAAAGGGGTAGGGGGTGGGGTGAATATGGTGAGAATTCTGAGATGCTTCCGGCTTGCTTTTGCCTAGCACACTGCAGGATTTTCTGCTGCTGTGGTTACGCGCGTTCAACGCGCATGGGGTTCTACGCAGTATCCATTTTGGCATGCGCACTTCGTTTCTTTCATGTATTTTATTCGCGTTTTAAGTAGTTGGAAAGGCTCAGACCAGCTTGGTGGGACGATAGATAATGATGACGTACTATCTGCAAGGCATACTATCTTGCGTTTTTGTGGGTTTTAACCAATCGGAACTTCCAGTCGCACTGCGCATGTTCCGAACTTATACACGTGATTGGCTGAGAGCTGTGTGGTATGTTGAGCGATTGGTTGGAGGCGGTCCCATTTTGTGAGTCATCGACCACATGAGTTGAACTTGGGTTAGCAGTCGGGATCAAGTGCTGGTTGGAGATGTTTTGAGCTCCAATGCTTGATAATAATATTGCTACACGCAGACCGCATCGAGGCGGTGCCAAGAGTGTGCATAGAAGTATTGATGTCTCTAGAATGAGTTATATGACCGACGTAATGTTAAAAAAATGCAGTCCCATTTCTTCGTCAGTTGAGAACGCACCCAGCAGTATCCATGTATGAAAATACGTATTTAAGAATATGTTTCATTATATCCGTGTGCGATATGAATTTTGTGTAACGATCTTTTTCCAGATTGCGTAGAATGTATTACTAGCATTGTTTTATCCAATTACAACGTTACGAATTGTATTAAAATCTGTTTTAAGATGGCATTTCCTGTGTAATTCTCTGTATAACCGTGCCTTTTAGATAAATGTGTTTTTTACGCATTTAGTTCTGTAATCTGCCAGTGTAGGACCTTTTTCCAGGGCTGGAGCTCATGAGCTCAGTGCCATGAGGTCTATGGATTTTCTATGTTGCGCCCTTCCCCCCCCCCTCGTCCTTCCGTTCTGAATAGAAGAGTGCATAGCCACATAACGTATATATATTTTCGTGAAGGCTTTTCCGACCCGTGAAACGTCGATCGGCTGTACGAACTCTATAGTGTGAATGGAATGTGATGCCCACATGAACCACTTGAACGGAGCTACCGGACTGTTGGAGGAAGCAAACATGTAAATTACGACCTTCAAGCGAACTGCGAGTTGGGTTTAAATGAATGTTGATCAGGAGTTCGTGATGATCGGTAGGGACAAGCGAATGAGTCTTCCCCCCTTCTCAAGGCCCCCCCCCCCAGCAGAGAAGCGCACGGACGGTTGCAACCTACTTAATGTGGCCCCTGCGGGAAATGGGTTGAACTACGTGCGAGCGGGATGCCAGGAAGAACCGTAGGGGATCGTAGTGACGTTCGTAAGGTCGCACTCGCCTGTAGGCATATGGAACCTATCGTAATAACACAAGGATACAATTTGATTCGTGGCACGTTAGTTATTAGTTAGTTATTTAGAGAGGGTGGGTTTCCCCATGCACCGCGACCAGTGTGATCTATTGTGCTTCCCTCTATGGTATTCTACCAGTCTCTATACCCTACCGATACTGGTGCTTACCATCAGTCCCGACCAAGCCAGCGAGTTCGGCCTCTACTGGCTTGGCGGTATCTATAATGCTTCCCCATCTATCAGAGGCGTTAGAGACTACTGTTGGGCGGGAAATGTCCTTGAATTTGGCTCATTGACCTCCTTTTCGTGGCACGTTGCTTTAAGTATTAAGTTATTATTTCCAGCATTCTTCGGTTTAACGTAGTTTAAACGAGAAGTCTTTGACAGTGTAGTATCTATTATGAACATATTCCGTAACATTGTCAGCGGAATGCGATTGTAATCTGTATTAGTTGTTGGCCGCCCCAGGCATAGAACCAGTAATTTATGCGGAGTAGCCTTCGAAAACGTAGACCAGAAGCTTGTCTTTGTTGAATAAGAAGAGGCTTCACGTTTTATCTGGTCTTCTGAAGATGGAGCACCTCTCAGCCCATGTTTTTCCGTTCTTAAACGTTTTCGAGTGAACCAGAATAGACTGACTGTAAATAATTCGATGGTATTGGAACACTTTAAATAATGTTCATTATTGGATCCTCAGTTAACACTGAAAGTTGGCCGCGCCACAGCTCAAGCGGTTAGTCGCTGGCTTCCCTTCGCGGCGGCCCGAGTTCGATCCCGGGTCTGGTCAAGTGGGATTTGTGGTGGACTGGGGCGGGTTTTCTCCGAGTACTTCGGTTTTCCCTACCAATTTTTATTCCACCAAATTCTCCATCATCATAATCACCCGGGGCAGGTACAATAGACCAATCAGTGGCCGCCTTGCTGAGTGGACCAAGCTGGGCCCTACCCCCAACTAAGCGAATTATATAAATATTTTCCATAATATCTGCCGCAACCGTCCATTTTTTCGTAACCTTTATGCTATAGGATTCTGATAACATTCCGCCATTGCTTGTCCTAGACTTCTTTTGACGAGTGGTACTAAATTGGACTGGATATGATTAGTTCTCAGGCCATTTTCCATACACGCATTGCATTGTTTTATGTTGTGGCCTAGTGCCGAGATCAGATAACCAGGATTGTCCATGATTTATATTTCGGTAAATATGAGCCTAGAGCTCATTACTACTTTCGCATTGTTACTCTCATGCTTTTACTCTTGCATGTGGGTCTACTCTCATGTCGAGATTGCTTGTGTCTTTTGACAGTTCGCGAAGGAAATGTCACTCGATCCTATGGGCTTTAGTGGAAGACCCTTATTAATAGAGGACTTTGTACAATCACAGAAGATGTAACAACGATAAAGCGTTGTTTATTTTAATAATAGCACTTGGTAATGAGTGACTACTTACATAACTTTGTGATTGCAGTAGCTGTGATTATATGTTGCCAGTCAGTGAGTGGCCTTTGTGCCTGATCCCTAACCCACTAATGACGTTACTTGCATATACCAACCAATGGATCAGCTGTTGTATCAGTGCTTATGCCGTGCTGCCTGAAAAGGCCTCTGCAGACTAGATCAGTGCTTATGCCGTGCTGCCTGAACAGGCAGCTGCAGACTACATCAGTGATTATGCCGTGCTGCCTGAACAGGCAGCTGCAGACTAGATCAGTGCTTATGCCGTGCTGCCTGAACAGGCAGCTGCAGACTAGACGATTCTTTCGTTTCGTAATAACCCCGGCTCAGCTTCTTTCCTTCAGGCTTCATACCTTTCTCGCTTCCTGAAACTTCACCCTCTCTCTTTTACATACCTCTAACACAGAGACCAGCGGACACTGCCTGGGAACTTTAAAACCCGGAGAATAAAGAAACTATTCTTGCTCCTCCTAGTGTCTCTCACATCATACTTCCATTTTTCTCTTTTTTACCACGTTGCACTTCATGCTACACATGCAGCCCTTCATATGCACACAGTCAAAATCTCACTCTGATGCAGCTCTTCCAACATTAATATTAAAATTATTACCGGCCTTACACACTACACGTTTCTTCATATCGCCTCTGCTCTTAATACAGTCCACATCCTAAACATTTACCTTGTTCACTTCCTGAAGCTTTACCCTCTTTCAGACGTACTTTTATCAGAAAAGGCTAGTGGGCACTGCTTGGGAACCTCAGAGCCGGGAAATTCTCCCCCCCCCAAAAAAAACACAACAAACTCCGTGATTTTAGTCAGCGTTCCTGGCTACAGATATAGAGGTCCGGGTTCGATTCCCGGCGCTACCAATTTTTTCTGAGAAGTAGTGGGCCTGGAACGGGGTCTACTCAGCCTCGTGATGATAATTGAGGAGCTATTTGAAGTAAATAGCGGCTCCGGTCTAGAAAACCGAAATTAACGGCCGTTGGGATTCGTTACGCTGACCAGGCGACACCTTCTATCCGGAAAAGTTGGCACTAACTTCGCCGACAAGCGGCGGTCGCTCGGTCGGTATAGTTAGTTAGAAAATTCTTCCCTCACCCACCTAAATGTAGTGTCTCTTACTACCACTCCCTCCATTTCGTTTCTGTTTCGCTCTCTCTCTTTCTCACACTTAAAATCGAATGTCTTCTAACTTCCAGGTATTTTGCTTTTCAACATTCTGTAGGGACCCCTCGAAAAATGGTAACCGCATTATTGGCAGGTGTGTATAGTTGTTTGTCAGCCAGTGGAGTTTCTGTTCGGTTAGTGGAGGGTTTCTCTTTCACGCAGCTCATCCGTCTGGGTCAGGTTGCGGCTTGCGCGAGTTTCCGGGCTAAATCGGGTCGCGCAGAAGCGATTAGGCGGGCATCACCTGTAAAACTACATTGGGTGTAATAGTTCCTGTTATTCTTACCATTTGTCTAAAAATACTATCTTACTACCATAAAACTTTGAATTCATTTTTGACACGTCCATTTCTATGCTAGTAGAATGAATGGCGCAAGCGAAAGACCATGGCCTCCAGCGGTGCGTGTTATAGAGGACACAGCGTTTGCTTCAACGATACCCATAAGGCCCAGCGTTCCCTGAAGCATTTCGAATAGGCGCACTCACAGGAAAATTCTGACTGGACGTTATTTGCAGAATCTCCTGAGAAATTAGTGATTCGGTGTCCGATACCAGACAATACACGGTTCATGTGTTTAAAATAACGTCTGGCTTAATGACTGCCAGTTATCAAGTTAAGGTAATATGAACCCAATACGTGGGGTAAAATTTCATTCTGTGAAGAACACGCGGATCCTTTAAATGCATGTCTTAGTATAGATACGAATGTATTAGCGAAAGACTTCAAATTTAGGACCTGTATTATANACCAGCGAGGCTGGCAATGGTACCCGATACTTTCCCATCTACCGGAGGCATTGGAAACTACTTGGGCGGAAAACTTTTTGCCTAATTTTGCTCAGAGGTCTCCTAGAGACATGAGGATCTTTTACGTGCCGTAAATCTACGACACGGGACCCACGGCTTAAAGCCCCTCCCTGAATTTTTCCGCCCTTAAAAATTCCACGACCTCCGCCGGCTTTGAACCCGCGTACCTTGAGTCATGAGGTGGGAACGTTACCCCTAGACTACGGGGTATCGAAGTTCGTAAGAAGAATTAGGCATTGACGTTTTCACACACCACACGAAGTTTTCAGATCATGAGCGTACATATTTATCAGTTACTGTTAACGAACTGGGAAGTAAATCGGTATTTTACACGGTTTGCCAATTGGTTCCCGGGTTCGAATCTCTCCTGTAACATGAAGGTGAAGGTAGGCCGTATGTGTCTCTCTCACTTCGATATGGGTGACCACTTTATAGGTTGCAGTAAAGGAACTTCAAGGCCACGGAAGATGCATATTGCACAGGCCGGATTTGGAATATAGTTACGTGTAGGCATATGGCATACTCCACCGTTGTTTATTAATGCTACCGTATGGCTGTCGAGGTTATATCGGCCGAATGTTCGACTTGCAGTTGAAGGCTGATAATGGCTTGTGTGCAACGTAAAAGTGTATAGCGAAGCGAGGTTCCTTTTGTTTCGATTATAGTCCAAAGTGACTGTTGCTGCGGTGACGTGAACCGTAGCACGCCGTTCCTAAGTTGTGGGTACTAAGTCCAGTGGTTATTTCATTTTGATAGAGTGATTAGGACTTCCGCTTCACATGGAGGTCTTAATTAACTATCTTATTTATACAATAAACATATTCTCGATACCGGATCATGTTTCACATCGTCGTATGGACCTTAATGGGAAGTGTAAGCCTCTGTTAGCCGAACAAAGTGGCTGCGCCGTCTAAGGCATGAACTGTCTTCGCTCGTGGGTTCGAATCCCACTCAAGACATCGATGTCTGTGCAGGGAGAGGCCTTTCCGGTGTAGAAAACAGAGATTAACGGCCGTGGGAATCCGTTGAGGGACCACGCGACACACTCTATCCGCAAAAGTTTGCACTAACTTCGCCGACAAGCGACGTTCCCTCGTTCGGTATATTTCGCTTGTAAAAAAAAGGGACTAAAGGACACGGAGGAAGGAGGTAGAGGCCTTGCGACGGGCTGATCCCCGTTAAAGGAGTTCTACCGACTGTGTATAAGATTAAGAAACTGAAATACCGGTCAAGGTCCAACAGAGGGCTGTAGAGCCATAGATAGATGGATATATATTAAACCTCTGATGTAAGGCACGTACACGAACTCTGGTTTTTAACATTTGGTAAAATTTGGTCGATTGTAAGGAGTCTGCATGTTACTGACAGTGTATGAAATCAGGGATTTTGTACATTCCCTAGACATCTTGTAGGCCGTACATCGCCTAGCATGAAAACAACTTGTGGAACGTTTTTCAATCTTGTCCCTACTTGCAATATTCTTTTACAAATATCGCTTGGTTTGTTGAGATGACAAGCGACACAAGCCACAAAGCGTGTAAGCGTGAATGCTGCCGGAAAGAATGATGGTTGCTTTTTGCAGGCGATCGCTGTGAAAAGTTGGCTGCAGAAGTGATTAATGTTAAAAGCGAGGAGAAGGAAGATTCCGTGACTAGACTAATGCATGTAATGTTATGATGTGTTAATTGTGCAGCATGGAAATAAATATTTCTGTTTTACACCACGTTCATGATTGTGAACTTCTGATATGCGTGCAACACATTGATTGAACGCGACTCACAAGATGAACAAGGAAGTTTCCCACAGGTACAAGAAAATTATTCCTCATTAGTTAGAAGTATGGCTACGGTTTTGTCGGTCACAGTAAACGCGCGGCCTAGGGCATGAACTGTCTTCGCTAGAACACGGGTTCGAATCCCATTTAGGGCATGGATGTTTGATGCGTGTATGCGTTTATTCTGTGTTTCTGTTTTCCCATGTTTAGGTAGAGGCCTTGCGACGGGCCGATCACTCGTCCAAGGAGTTCACCAAAACCAAACAAACTCTGTGGCTTTAGTCCGCAGGCGAACTATACCGACCGATAAACCGCCGCTTGTCGGCGAAGTTTGTGCCAACTTTAGCGGATAGAGGGTGTCGCGTGGCCAGCGCAAGGAATCCACACTGCCCTTAATTTCGGTTTTCTAGACCGGAGCCGCTACTTTTCCGTTCAGGTAGCTCCACAGTTATCGTCACGAGGCTGAGTGGACCGCGCTCCAGACCCAGTACTTCTCAGGAAATCTGATAGCCCCGGAAATCGAACCTGGGGCTTCTGGATTTATAGCCAGGAACTCTGACCAAGAGTCAAGAAAAATCATTGCTGAAGTGAATAAGAGGCATGGGCCCTGAATAGGCTGGAAGAGCCATTAAAAGGCCTACGATTTTGCAGCGGGGATTTTAAAAACTAGTAGTCCGTTAAGCGATTGATTTTTTTCTCTGAATGGACTAATGGACATAAACTTTGAGTCTCATTCATATTTGTGTATGAGGGAAAGTTCATTGTCCTCAAAGCACGCGAATCTTAAATGAACAGATGAGGTACTTTACGATTTGATTGATACATCGTAATTAATGAGAGCACCATCTGTAGGCCAGAAGGCGGAAGGGAAATTGCAAATCAGAATGTTTCTAGTCTGATAAATGTTGGGTAAATCCGGCCACATTTGAAGTCGATTTGCGTACTGGAGTAAGCAGGATGGGACTGTAGAAAATACGCGAGTATTTACAACATGGTTGTATAATGTGGCCTGTCACGGTAGCCGAGCGATCTAAGGGACGTACTGTCTTCGCTCGCAAGGAAGCCGGGATCGTGGGTTCGAATCCCACACAAGGGATGAATGTTTGGTATGTGTTAATTCAGTGTTTGTGTTGTTGTGTGTTTATGTAGAGGCCTTGCAACGAGCTGAGCACTCGTCCAAGGAGTCCTACCGCATGTAAAATGATCATAACGGGGGGGGGGGGGAATCTCGACACCGTGAGGTGTAAGAGGAACGGATTGAGTGAGTAAGTAATTAAGTTGTAGTGTGAAAAGCGGTAGAATGAAGGCCTCCCGATGCAATCGGGCTTTGAACAGAGAACTTTTCATTCAGTGATTAAAATCATCCTCATTTCCTTACAAGATTTGGTTAGAAGTGGCGTACATCAATTCCGACAAGGCTCAGTAGACTACATTGGAAAGGAGAAAATTGTGTGCTTAAAGGGGAGCAGTGAGCCCTATCGATGTGAGGACTTGCAATCTTGTTCACCCCGTTTTGCGTTTGTTATGGAAACAGCGAGGCTCAGATTTTGCATTGTTTATGCAGTAGGATGAGAGATAACAAAGAACCAGTGAAGGCGCATGAAATAATCTCGTTTAGCAGGCAAAAGAACGAAATATTAGCTCAAGCTAAGGCCTACCGCCAGCAGAACTGGGATGTGGAATTCAAGTAGGACACTCGTTCCTGATGTTGATAATAGGTCGGGGTGTTGTTCTTCATATGCCGCCCCCACCCACCAACCCACTCACCCGTCCATACTTGAGACGGGTCCATATTGCCTCTGATAATTTGCCGAGGAATATGATCTGTGAGACGGAGCCAGCGTCCTCCAGCGGTCGGTTCAAGGTGACCCGTTGTTTCTTCTGCGCCTTTCCCAAGCAGCGAAGAGACAGGCTAATGAGATCACCACATCATCTGAAAATGTGTGTCAGCGTGCCCCTCATTTCATCTTTTGAGCAAGAGTATTGATTTTCGCGCAATTCGGTGTAGCTGTTGTGCCGTTGAAGGTCCCCCGAACTTCGTACATTCACTAGTAACCGGTCGGACGCACCTACCTGTGAGGTGGGTGTGACGCTAACGCTACTTAGGGCCCCAAATTGATGTATCGTGAAGGTATGCGAACAGTATGCTTAGCAGCAACAAGCGCAAGAATGTTGACCATCAACTCCTTATATTTCAGTCTTCAGGTATATTGAGTAACGAAATAGTAACTTGCAAAGAAGAAGACGCCAGCCAAACATAATTTCACCTCACATACGAAGGGCTGTGGCGATCCCTCTGATGTGAGAATCCAGCTTGGCACTTGAGGATTTCCTCCAATATTTTGTATTGTGAAGATGGAAGCCTTACAGTGAACTGATATCGAGGCCAACGGTCTGAGTCGATAGGATTTAAAACAAGCGGGAGCTACTTGAATGGAAAAGTAGCGGCTCCGGTCTAGAAAACAGAGATTAACGGCCGTGGGGATTCGTTGCGTTGACCACGCTCTCTATCCGCAAAAGGTGGCACTAACTTTGCTGACAAGCGGCAGTCGCCCGGTCGGTGTAGTTCTCTTGCGGACTAAAAGCCACGGAATTTCTGGGAGGTAAAGGCTTGCTAATAAATAAGAATATAGGAAGAAGAAGAAGAATGTGGGAAGGACGTGGACCCAGGCTTGCTTATTCAGGCCGTCTGAAATGGGTAAGGCTGTTGCACTTGCAGCTTTCTGTGTTACCGGATCTTGTATGTGTCAAAATACAAGTGAGGTCTTTATGAACATTTTTCGGCATAGGTACAATTCTAAACACACACGACTGGGCTTACCGTCTTAAATTTTCCTAGGGAAAATTATGTGTGACGTTATCAGCGGGTCTGAGCACTATTGGCAACAATACATACAAAACGTAATTCACGCTGCAGTCGTTTGGCCGTAATTGTTATGTTCAACCCATTATATAGGTTGGAGAGTTACAAATCGCTGGAAGTGATAACACTAAACTAGTATCTTCCTTAAATGTAAATTCGCCATATTTTAAAAGCAGCCGCTCACGGTAGTCGAGCAGTCTGAGGCATGTACTGTCTTCGGTCACTCGGAAGCCGGGATCGTAGGTTCGAATCCCACACAAGGCGTGAATATTTGTTCTCTGTGTTGTGTGTTTAGGTAGAGGCATGCGACGAACTGATCACTCGCCCAAGGAGTCCTACCGTCTGTAAAATGATCATGAAACTGAAAATCAGAGGCCACGTAACAGTTTGTGTGGAACACTGTCATAAAGCCGGTACTTTGTAAGTCATGGGATCCGTGACGTGATTCAGATGTTTGAAAATGTTTAAGCTTCCGGGCCACAGCCGCCGAGTATGTTCTCGTACTTGTAGGAGGTCTGTTCAAAAAGTTTCGAAACTTTTTAAATAGCGCGCCAACTCTACGTCTTACCAATGTCAGGAAAGTTGTGCTGCCTAGTGGCGTGCTTCCTAATTACACGTATTTTAACGCGAGTGACCTGTTTTATTTTAAAACTAATTCCTTCCATATTACCCACTACCAGTTCGTCTTGTTCCTTACATAGCTAGGCCCAGCATGAAGCTGAAGTTCTCTTGTGCTGCAAGGATCGATACTTTGGATTTAAATCCGTTAATTGTGGAGAAACGCAGGGCATGTAGCACGAATGGGGGCGAAGAGGAATGCATATATGATATTGGTGGGAAAGTCAGAAGGAAGGAGACCACTGGGAATACCAAGGCGTAGGTGGGTGGACAATATTAAAATGGATCATATAAAGATATGATGGGATGGTATAGATTGGATTGATCTGGTTCAGGATAGGGACCAGTGGAGGGCTCTTGTGAACACGGTAATGGCCCTTCGGGTTCCATAAAATGCTGGGAAATTCTTGAGTAGCTGCAGATTTGGCTTCTCAAGAAGGGCTCCATAAGTAAGTATAAATAAACTGTAGAGAAACGGGAACCCAGTCTTGAGATTTAAAACCAACGGCTGCAATTTAGATTTTTAAAACAAGCAGTTGTAGAGGTGTCTTTAGCTAATGCGTGTAAATTCATATGTGCGTAGTTAATGCTGTTAAGTAGAAGATCTCGAAGCGGTCGTTTGCATGTAGCGTGATGAAAATTGAACAGTATGTTCAGCACCAACAGAAACACACACAACTCCAAATGGCCATTTCTTTCAAAAGTGACATGTGAATGTGTACATCTGTCGGTAAGTGAGTAGCAGCTTGGCCTAGATTTGTATTATTATATACTCCGGGCAGGCGAAATTCTAACTGGGATCCACCATCATGGCTATTACGGAGACGGCTGTATTTGTTTTTACGATTTATTGCTATTTGTTTCGCTTGGCTCTGTAACCTTCTCAGATTTGTGTGCGACAGTGAAATCGGTTGGGTTCTTCGCAGTTAGGTGGAGTAGGTTTTTTCAGTGTTCTGCATCATCAGTTTGATAGGTGACCAGTATCATGCATTTCCTTTCCGTTGGTAAAACGATATTGTGGATGCTCAGAGTCTTGAAGGACAGCAAGTGAGTCACCGAAGAACAGGCAGTCACTGACTTCTGCCCTCGTACCGAGGTTCACATCCTGACGCGGGATAAAATCCTTCGGACTGAAACTGAGCTTACTAGAAACCTGTATTGCCACAATCAGAAATATGCAAACAACCATGCCCACACGTAAAGAGTTAGTTGCCGGGGTGGGGGGACATGGCACAGCTTGAAAGATGACGTGACTCGAGCGTTTTGGTTTACTGTTAGGTAAAGGGATAGAGGGTAAAGCCATCCCTGCAACGGGCAGTGGAGGCCCTTAACGTTTCTAGACAGTACACACACAGATGACGGTGAGGGTGTCAGCCTTGCACATCGGCCGCCCTTCCGCCCCACTCAAATTTCTTGTACTCATTTCTGTTAGAGCAGTGTTTCCCAACCTTTTGGATCATGCCTCACCTCAACGCCTCAAAAGATTTTGGTGCCCCCTCGAGCATAATAGTCAACCAAGTTCTGAAAAAGTGTGGTATAAATAGGTACTTCAAATAAAAAAAGGAGCATAGGTAAAACTATTCTTAATTTGACCTTAATTGGATATAAATTTTATATTACACTTTGTATATTATAAAACATAAATCGAACTCAACGTAGGAAAATAAAAATCCACGTTAATGTGATCCTTGAACTTTATGCCTGCTGCAGAGAGTTTTTATTTGAGGTACTAATTTAGTCAATTTCAATCTCAGATCCACACGGGCTGTGATATCCAGAAGATTTCTCTTTGCAGTAACAAGTCACATACAGCTAAGTATGACGACGAGAAGGGCAACAGTAGTTTTCTTGCAAAACAAGTTGAATTTGGGTATTTCGTTTCTGTGTTGTCACAGAGCCATACCATTGTTCTCTTTATGTTGAATAGAGTTCTAATAGACGCATCATTTTGCATTTCTGACAGTTCTTCTTGATACGGCATGGCCACATCAGTTAAGTCCACTAGCACTGGCTGAGTTATCCAAGATAGAAAATTAGTTTATTGTAAATAAGAAAATCTGTCATTTAAATCACAGGCCATTTTGCTCAGATGATACGCAATAACAAGTAAGCGGCCTTAGTTACCTCATACTTATTTAGCCAACAAAATTGGTCAGTTGTTTTGGCTGAAACATTCTTTTGACATAATCGCAGAAATTCAGTGAAGCCATGAGACTTAGCCTTTGTATCAACAAGGGTCTTATTTGCTCCTTGCAGTTGCTTATTTAACATACGAGTAAGCAGCTTCTCAGAGGTATCTATCAACTACTTCACAAATACTTGACCATAAACTCTTTACAGGAGTTTCATTCCAGGTTTGTCATTCCAAAACTCACCAAAAATATCGGATAGTTCCATGAATATTCTCAGGCAATTCCCCCGTGACAGCCGTCTCACCTCTGTGTGAAGCAGTAGTCTTACGTGGTCAGCAGTTGTATCCTCACAAAATTGCTTGACGAGACGCTCTCATTTGGCATTAGCTTTGATAGTGTTGATACATTTTATAACTGAATTCAATATCTCATTTAGAACACGTGAAAGTTTTTTGGAAACTAAACTTTCTCTGTGAATAACACAATGCACAAGCAGCGTTTTAGGATTATCATCCTTTGTTACTTCTAAACAGCCACGTTTCCTGCCAATCATAACAGGAACACCACCTGTGGCACAAGATGTAATATTTTTCATTGTTGTTTGAGCTTCATCTAAATAAGTTTTGGGTTTATTTTATATATCAATGGCAGTAGTGGTGGTTTTCAGTGCTTCATAGAACATCTCTTCAGTAAATTAACCATTTTCAGTACATCTTACATAGGCCATCAATACAGCCTCACTTTCCTACAGCCGATTCATCCATCTGTATTTAGAATTTTCTTGATCTCAGCTTTTCAACAAGTTGTGTTTCCGCATCTTTAGCCATGTCATCTATTCTTTTGCTAACACCGATTTTGTTCAGTGGCATTCCTTTGACATCGTCGTCTTTCTCCAGAACTGTTCTGAGAAAAGCTGATATTGCTGGCTTGTTTAAACCCTCCCCTATAGGATGATTTTTTTCCCCAGCTTTAGCTATGAGCAGATAAATTTCACAACTAGCTTTAAGACTACGATTTTGTGTAGCATTTCGTACAGAGAGCAATGAATCTATTGTTGATATTTTTTCAGACTTCTCATTTAGAGACTTATTGGCTCAAATCTTAGTTCATATAAGCGCAATGTTTCGCCACGTGATTGGAGACCACCTTTTTTAATTGATTCGTTGGGCAGTGTTGGAACAGTAGACAAAATGGTGATCGTTCATCCTGAGGCGCGGGTATGAAACCGAACTTCAAATGCTCATGTCATTACTGATGAACTTTCTTCTTGCTTGCACTATTCGTTTTATGCATGGGGTTAGCAGCAACTGAAAAAGGGGAGGGGGTTATAAAGTATACTGTACGCATGCGTGGCGTATAGAAGGAAATTAATGGCGAATAACGTGAATTTATACTACTACAAACACGTATAATAAATAAAAGGGGCCTTTTATTTAATGCTGTTACGTGTTAGTAGGTAACCATATTTAGGTAAAAATGATGTTTCGCAAACAATTGTTACCTGTAACCATCTTACCAATTGAGGAGCTGGGTAAGATGGGTTCTAACTCTGCCTCTATTTGGCTTTTAGCCATCCTTGCTTATGGATGTAATGTTAAACTTTCGACGTTTATAGGTTACATTATATTTGATTTTTAAAAATTATTGGAGAAATAAAAATATACTGCAAACAATTTTAAAAGCCTGCCGTCACAGGAAGAGAAGAAACATGGAAATATGAGAGATTATGTCAAAACGAACCTAATACAATGGTGGAAAAGTATTCATTTTATTTAAATTAATAGGAGCGCAAATTTTGGGTAACCAGAAAACTAACAACAGGTAAAAGTCTTACATAAAACACCTGCTAGCATAAAAGACATTGACAATACATAAAAAATTAAACAAAATTGCCGCGTTGTTTCTACAACAAAAAGTGCACAAAGTTAATTGGCACTATTTACTTTTCAGAAGTGACAGATGCTATGATCTAACCTTAACACACTTACGCCACCAAGTATTTATGTTGACTGTTGTAGTAGTGTTGCCAACTTTTTCCCTCGGAAAGTCAGGGTTTCAACATCGGTAAATTATCGCCGACAATGGTGATTTTTTGACTATATCGGCGATGAGGTGACGAATGCAACATCATTTTCTGATTGCCACCCAAAATATTCGCCACACGTTGGGAAACACTTTGTTAGAGGCTGAGTTGACCCCAGGGCCATAATACGACTGGAAGGATTAGGTCAATTGAAAAATCTAGTGACGTCATCGCTGCACACTAGTGCTGTTCTGTTTAATGAATTATGTACAACTAATTGAAATTAGATTCCTGAAGCGTGAGAGGTTACGCAAACTCAAGACGCACCGGTAAACACGGTTGTCATCAGTTTAAGCGAAGAATTGCACGTTGTTTGTTCAGTTACTGTACCACTTCCGCACAGTGGGTTTGTAACACAGACGTGGAAAGGAGGTTTAGAGAACTTGGGGAAATGAGTTTCAACAAGACTATCTGTTTGCAGTTGGTGGAAATAGTGAGCGAGAGCTTATGCACCCGGCAGACTCTAGCTTATGCTCGTTGTCGGCCAGTATACCTGATTCATCAATATATCCAGCCAGTCCTTCGTTAGTCACTTCTTAACCAGAGCTGCCCTTAACATTGTCCTTCATTTCTTTGTATGATGTATCAGAAAATATACTGATTAGACGGTTCTTTGTTCGCGGTGTCTGGCCTCACATCAGTAGCCACGGTTTGTGAACGTCATCGAGTCTTTGGAGCATGAAATGTAGACATCAGACGAAGCTCTTCAAAATGTATTTCCCTAACGGAAGTAACCCAGCAGTACACCTCAACCCCGACGCGCTTTTACTCATGCTCATATTACACAGAGGGCGTCGTATTTAAGGATGATTAATTCAATCCACGCCGGTCTAAGGTATGTACTGTCTTCGCTCGCTCAGAAGCCGGGATCGTGGGTTCGAATCCCCCACAAGGCTTGGGTGTTTGGTGTGTGTGTGTGTGTGTATGCATGTGTCATTTCTGTGTCTGTGTTGTCCTGTGTTTAGGTAGAGGCCTTGCGACGAGCTCATCGCTCGGGATTCGAACCCACGATCCCTGTGTTTGAGCGGGCGAAGACAGTTCATGCTTTAGACCGCGCGGCCCCTCTGATCGGCGCCGAAATATCTACGATGCGGAAAAGCTGCTTTTGTTTGATGAAATTCAATTCGACCCGAAACGGATTCTTGCACTCAAGCGTGTGATCGGTGTGTGGGTTGCATTGGAGCCATGCGCACCAAACTGAAAATGGCTCTTGTAATTTTAGGCCAGACTCATAACGAATTAATTAAAATTTGTGATTTATCCGTCGCGCGGACGGCTTTAGGCCAAACCACGAGTTTGACCTGCATCGTGCGTTTGAGATTGACACTTGGATATGTGCACATGAGTCTGTTAGTCATAGTCGGCAGGGAATGCCGATTTCGGTGGGCGTCGCGACGTTGGCTGTACAGGGGCAGAGACTGCACGCATTGTACCGTCTGATCGGTCCCATCGACTTACATCTCCAGTCAGCTGTTTCGGAAGCTCGTCTGGTCAGACGGGATGTACGCGTTACTCTACAAGAAATGGAATTGTTTCAGACAATGTTGAGACATTAAGTTATTGTAATAAAATCTTCTCTGGCAGTTAACGAGTGACGCATTTCTCACGTAAATGTATAATTAGATTAATTTTCGTATTGAATAGTACTGTCGTGTGGGAAATTATGCCATGTAGCGTGGTAAATGATTACCGACGTTTAAGAGACTTGCTGCCTCCGTTTTCAGGGTCGAAAAGAAAGCCAAGTTCGTAGACCCCGAAGATAGAGGCAGTAAATTCTTCCGAAATGCCGGCGAAACACACGGCTTTACATCCTACAAGATAGTACTCGTCATAGACACCATCCTGATAGTCTCAGGACTAGTGTAGCTTTTCTTTTATTTTTAATCCGCTCTCCTTATTTCGAAAAGGAAATGAAAGAAGGCTTATGAGATCATCTTGCTGTGTCCCCGTAACAAGCCGGGCTGGTGAAACCAGAAGAGACGGCCCTTGATAGGCAACGACTCTTTGAGTAAAGTTACCTTATCCTGTAAGGAGATCTTTTACACGATGCTTGCTTCGACTGTTTTAACGTAACAAACCAGAGTCTGCTAAATTCTAGAATATTGTCACCTGTATGGAGTGTGAATAGAGACGGGGTTGGGATTGGTAATTTGTTTTATTGTATTTTTGTACACACAGTTCGTAACTACAAGTCACTCTAGCTCTGTAGCTAATTCACTCTCTAAAATTCACAACAACACACGCATAAGACTCAACACTGTCCAGCCCATAGCCAGTTGCTTTACGGACTACGCTATCCCGGCTCCATCACATCGTGTAAACGGTAGAGAAACATGAATCGAATAAACGCATTCTTCGAATTAATAATGGGCTGACAGCAACGTGATTTAATTATTTGCCTTTTTTATTTTCTTTCCGACTTAAGTTCGAATCACTATTAGGCCTTTATTCCATATACGTCGCGTCCTCTCCGGTGTTGATTCTCATTTTAAAATAAAAAGTTTGTATGATTTCGTTTTTCACGTGCTTTCACATGTACCCAAATTTTATCGTCCTTGATGTAATAACCGTCACGAGTTCGATTCCCGATGAGGTCATTGGATTTTTCAATTGATGTAATCTTTCCGGAGTCGGGGTAGCGCAGTCGGTATAGCGACTAGCTACGGGCTAGGCGACCGAGGGATCGGAGTTAAAGACCCGCTAGGCTCAAGAATTTTCTCTTCTCCACGTCGTCCAGACCGGCTCTTGGGTGTACCCAACCTCCTACCCAATGGCTATCCAGGGCTCTTCCCCGGGGCGTAAATCGGCATAGTGCCGAGGTCAAAATGTGGATCTATATATCCACTCCCCCATACGCCTTCATGGTGTAGTTCCTAATTAGTTAAGCACTGGGACGGTACTTTGTTTTTTCCTTGGCACTACAGCCCCAGTGGGCCTAGGCCTACCTCCATGAACTTCTGCGACGTTACCTTTAACCTTTACCCAATCTTTCCAGCCACACTATGGTCCTGAGGTCGACTCAGACTCTTAACGTATATGAATACCAGGAATCTTTTTCGGGGTAAAGGGCGGCCGATGAGTAAGGCTGAGAACGAACGTCACCGCCATCTGTGAGCCGAATGTCTAGAAAATGTCGGAGCCTCGACGTCTCACAGCCATATGGGCTTCCACTACCTCTTACACGGATAGCTTTACCTTTTTTTTTTTACATTTGATTTAATCACCTTTGCAGTACTAGCTACGAAGGGCACAGGTTATGAAGTTCCTTTACAATTGTATCAGTTTTTCATATCTTAGTTAGAATCCGACGTGTATTCGAGACGTGCCCAGCTGCTGGCTGGCCCGACTGAGCCTACCGCGATACTACGTACCTTGAAAGTGGCAACAGCCCACGTCCTCTCTAATTTTCAGTTCCACCAAGCATGCATCGTTTGCCAGTTTACGCGCAATTGCGTTTGTAGGGCAGGAACGTATGGGGTAAATCTACCTTGTCGCAGTTGCTGGTAGACTGCTACAGCTTACTGCACCGATTCAACATATCGGCCGACATATTTGATTACAGTTTTGTCCGTGTTAACAACTGGAGCTAGTAGGTCTTGATGAATTAATGATATTCAATAGTTCATCAAGGCATGTTTGTTTTTAATAAGATGCATTTTTGTCGTTGCTTTGTGTGTCCACACCGAGTACTGAGAAGTACGGTTATTTAAAGAGAGATGACTGAATACAAGAAAACACGTATAGACACCCTTCAGCATAGTTGACCAGGAAGACGTATGTGGGGGAGTGGAGGTATAGCTTCACGCATGTTTAACCTGTCGACCCTACAGGGGCGAGGAGCCGAGATGTCGCAGTCGGTATAGCGACTGGATACGGGCCGGACGAACGAGAGGTCGGATTTCGAGTCCCGGTATGGTCAAGAAGTTTCTCCTCTCCACGTCGTTCAGACATGCTCTGGGGCCCACCTAGCCTCCTATCCAATGGGTGCTAGGGGCTCCTTCCCAGGGGGTAAAGCGGCAGGGGCGTGAAGCTGACCACACCTCGAACTAGTGCCGACGTCAAGAAAATATGGATCTATACATGAACTCCCCCATACGCCTTCATGGTGTAGTGCTTAATTACGTGTAGTTAAGCACAGGGACAACTTTACTTACTTCACCCAACAGGGGCGTCGGTCCCGGCCGCTTTTTGCACGGTGAACAGCCCGACGCACGCGTTGGACGCGAGGCTAGGTGAGCTCCAGAGCCGATATGGACGATGCGAAGAAGGGAGAGATATCCTTGCCTGGGATGGAACCCCTAGTTTTAGACCGTCCTGCATCTAGCCTAGTCGCGGTGCAGAGTGGTGATGATTCATTATCTTAAGGTAGTAGTTGTGTGGGTTGTGAGAGGGAACATGCTTCCATTTTCAAGGCCGAAGTGAAGGCAGTATGTACTTCCGAAACGTCGGCATCCGCCCTTAAAACTACACGATGTCACAACCCAGAAGAGAGTTACCCCAGCTCAAATTTTTTGAACCGCGAAGTATGTGAAGTCTCATGAACGAGTGCAGTTGGTGTTGGTTTCGAAGTCACATTGAACTAGGATCTCTCTGATCTCACCGCGCTGTACCGGCACCGCTTCTTGCTGGTAATTGTGATGCAAATCTGGCAGTAGGCAGCGGGAAGGTTCGCCATACCTGCGCGTAGTGACGTAAGCAACTCTGCCATTTGCAGTTTGTTACGAACAGCGTGCATGAATTTTCCTTGTAATTAAATGTGTAGAAAGGAGATTTAAGCAGGTGACTAACTGTTCTTTGCACTTGCTTGGAAATGAGCCCTATGTCAGTAGCTTCACGGAGGTCTAGAACCTGCGGAAAGGACCCACGATGTATTAGGTTCTTGTTGGACGCGAATTGGATAAAAGAGTAGAGGAGCATGAAGAAATGAATGCTGGGATTAGTTTTCCCAGTGTTCGTTAATATTATATGTTTAATGTGTTATAAAACAATTGTTTAGTCTACTTTCATTATTATGAAAAACTGAAGGGCTTATGAGATAGTCTTGCTGTCTGTCTGTGTGTCTTTGTATCCTCCCTTACTCCTGAAAGTCGGAGTTGCCCTTTTTATCTGGCTTCGGGTAGGACCGCAGAGAAAACACTGCCCCCAACAGTTCTGTTGTTAGCCTACTTTATGTGTAACCCCTTTATAATTGCTAGCCAGCGGCTCGGTAAACATGTTCCCGGCGGCAACGATAGAAGAGCTGTTGGATGGTGACAGAACTGAAGGCTTCTATAGCCGTCAGACAGTAAAATAGGTCATGAGGCCCGTGGGACTCGGAACCAAGAATCACTGTGCTGGCGAGGACCAACAGCATTTTAGCAGAGTCAGGAGTTGCTGGACGCGTCGCTTTCTATGCGTTTGGTGTCGCATCAAATTAAAGTAGGCGAATGGTTCTTCCGAGTTCATGTTTTTATTTATGTTAATTCTAAAATAAAATGGGCGTTATTTTTAGTTTCTAATCTTTACGGGCGAGCTTGGGTTGAACGTGTTCGTGAACAGGTTACTAAGAATATTTGCACCCAAGTAGGAGGAAGTAACGGGAAAATTGTATGAAGAATAGCCGCGTAATGAGAACTCGTCGCCAGAGATTAAGAGGGCAGTCAAATTAAGGGGGAGGAGATGGGATGGGCATGCATCGCGCATGGGAGAAGTAAGAAACTCATACGAAATTTTAGTTGGAAAACATGAAGGGAAGATATTATTTCAGGTACTTTGGCGTATATCTGAAGAACATACAAGGATATGAGGATGTGCGCTTGATGCATGTGGTTCAGGATAGGGAACAGTAGCGTGGGATCCTGTGAGCAGTGGTGCGAACCTTCTTCTTTCGTAAAAGGATTCCTTGATTGATTATAGATTTGGTTCTGTAATGTGTGTCGTTACTTTCTTTTCCGTAGTGTGTTCTTTTTTACGTCTTGGATTTCTCAGCTTAGCTAAATCTTGCGAAAGCGAGCGATTTCCTGGGATTCTGAAGGCCCAGCCTTGAATGATTTGTCTGCATGTTGGACTAACACGTGACGGAACACTTGGATGGGGGATTGTGACTAAGTAGCATGGCAGGCAGTGACTAACACCCATTCATTTCCTTTGTGAGATTTGAACACGCGACGCCGACGTTTACTTGGGCAAAGACAGAGTGGGCGGCCGGTGGGTCCAGCATTTCGTGAACGGATGCAGATATTTATTAAAATTTTCTTGCGTTTCTCGAGAACACAGTTTTTTTAGTACTTCTATGGGACAGTGACCTGTTCCTGGTTGCATTGTAGCCTACATGTGATTAGTTAAGTATGGGATATACGTATCTTGTTAAGGCGTCTTCACAAGTCGGTATGAATATACGAGGGTAATTCCAAAAGTAAGGTCTCCTATGTTTGAAAATATAAAATAAACATTTATTTTCAATTTTGGATACATCAGTTGAATCTTGAACATGTACTCATTTCTCTACATAATCGCCATTTCGGTCGATGCATTTTTGTAGGCGCAGTGGCAGTTTTTGTATGCCCATGTCATACCAGTTCACCTCCATGCTGTTCAGGAAACTTCGAACCTCAGCTTTCACCTCATCGTCGTTGTTGAAGCGCTTTCCAGACAAATGTTCTTTCAACTTTGGAAAGAGATGGTAGTCACTGGGCGCCAAGTCCGGACTATAGGGTGGATGGGTGATGATGTTCCATCCAAACTGTTGCAGTTGAGCGACGGTTTGTCGGGCAGCATGGGGGCGAGCGTTATCGTGGAGAATGCTTACGCCCTTGCTCAACATCCCTCTTCTCCGGTTCTGAATCGCCCGCCTGAGTTTTCTCAGTGTCTCACAATATCTCTCAGCGTTTATTGTGGTCCCAGTTTCCATAAAGTCAACCAACAATACCCCGTTTCGATCCCAAAACACAGTTGCCATGACTTTACCTACAAGTATCATTACTTACTTACTCATGGAGCTGAGCCCTTCTGGAGGAGCCGCTAATTCAGCAGCTACTCAAGAATTTCCCAGCATTTTATGGAACCCGAAGGTTCATTACCGTGCTCACAAGAGCCCTCCACTGGTCCCTATCCTGAGCCAGATCTATCCAATCAGTAACATCCCATCCTATCTCTAAGATCCATTGTAATATTGTCCACCCACCTACGCCTTGGTCTTCCCTGTGGTCTCTTTCCTTCTGGTTTTCCCACCAATACCCTATACGCATTCCTCGTCTCTCCCATTCGTGCTACATGATCTGCCCACCTCATCCTCCTTGACTTGATCATTATAATCATACTTGGAGAAGAGTACAAGTTATGGAGCCCCTCATTATGCAGTTTTCTCCAACCTCCTGTGACTTCATCTCTCTTCGGTCCAAATTTTCTCCTCAACACCCTGTTCTCAGACACCCTCAGTCTATATTGCTCCCTTAATGTCAGAGACAAAGTTTCACACCCATACAGAACCATGGGCAAAATCGTAGGTTTGTATATTCCAATTTTTATGTTTTTGGACAGCAGACGAGAAGACAAAAGGTTCTGGACTGAATGGTAGCAAGCATTACCCGAGTTCAGTCTCCTCTTAATTTCCTCCTTAATCAGGTTTCGATCTGTTATCGTTGTTCCTAAATATCTGAACTGTGCCACATTTTCAAAACATCTGTTTCCTATCTTTATGTCATGATTTTGCCCTGCATTTTGGTGACGAGACAGCAACATTCAGTTCCACCTGGTTTCCCTGGACCTTCCTAATTGCATATTCTAAGGCAAAGTTGAAAAGGAGTGGCGATAAAGCATCTCCTTGTTTTAGACCATTCTGGATAGGACATTTATGAGACAAATGTTTACCTACCCGGACTTTACAAGTATCATTAGGCATGCAATAGAACTGGGAGGGTGAGTCGGATTCAGGCGTCACGAATAGCTGCGAGAGGATAGAAGGGGTGGGGCCAGGTCGGCTTTGTTTTCGAAGGCTGACGACAGATGTAAATAGTTCGATCAACCCAAGTACGGCCGCGCCATAGCTGGCTTCCCAGCGCGGCGGCCCGGGTTCGATCCCGGGGGCTGGTCAAGTGGGATTTGTGGTGGACACAGTGGCGCTGGGGCGGATTTTCTCCGAGTCCTTCGGTTTCCCCTGCCAGTCTTCATTCCACCAAATTCTCCATCATCATAATCACCCGGGGCAGGCTACAGTAGGCCAATCAGTGGCCGCCGTGCAGAGTGGACCCAGTTGGACTCCACCCCCCACTAAGCGAACTAAAAAAGAAGACCCAAATATAGTAAGGTCTATAGGTCGTTAGCATTTGAGATGTCATTATCCTATTCCAGTATTTTAAACTTCAGTATACTGTGCTGTGTGGCCGGTAACGGTAGCCGAGCGGTCTAAGGCATATACTGTCTTCGCTCGCTTGGAACCCGGGATCGTGGGTTCGAATCCCACGCAGGGTATGGATGTTTGAGTGTTTGTGTGTGTGGGTGTGCGCGCGTGCGTGCGTTTTTCTGTATTTTGTGTACAGGTAAAGGCCTTGTGACGAGTTGATCACCCGCCCAAGGAGTCCTACCGAATGTGTAAGATTTAGAAAAACCGAAGTGAACGGAGAAGTTCATGGAGGTACGCCTAGGCCCACTGGGGCTGTAGTGCCAAGGAAAAAAAAAATACTGTGATGTATACTTTCTTAAGGCCGGTCACGGTAGCCGAGCGGTTAAAGGCGTGCACTGTCTTCGCTCGCTAGGAATCCGGATCATGGGTTCGAATCCCACTCAGGGTATGGATGTTTGAGTGTTTGTGTGTGTGGGTGTGTGCGCGTGCGTGCGTTTTTCTGTATTTTGTGTACAGGTAAAGGCCTTGTGACGAGTTGATCACCCGCCCAAGGAGTCCTACCGAATATCTAAGACCTAGTAAACCGAAGTGAAACGGAGAATTTCATGGAGGTAGTCCAAGGCCCAAATTGGGCTGTAGCGCCAAAGAAAAAAAAAATTGCATGTATTCGCGTTGTTATTGCTATCTTCCTTGTTGTGGCCGTGTTTGTGAGTACTTTATCACCGGCATATTTGAAACGTGACGTCAGGTTATATAGTCTTTGTGATCTGTTTGGAGAACAGAACAAACACAGGCACAACCCGACCCAGCAAAGCCTGCATAAAATTGTGAATGTCTGCTTACGAAGCAGCACACCGAAAATAAGGGTTAATACCGTTAGAACATACATTGACTTTGTGGACATTATCCAACACCCTGTTTTTTATTTAAAACAACGTTTCGGAGACTAGAGTCTGCCTCCATCCTCAGGTAAAGCTATCATTCATTTGGGCCGATCGATGGTGCTGGTCGCGGACCGGGTCCAGAGACACGGACTAGCTCTATTGATCGGGCCCAAATGAATAGGCTTTTTACCTGAGGACGGAGACAGAGCCCAGTCTCCGAAACTTTGTTTTAAACAGTAATATCTGTTATTATAAAATAAAACCAGGTCGATGGATAATGTCCGGAAAGCCAATAATTGTATTAATATTCCGTTGTCAAGAGCTCTTAGATCTCAGTTAAAGATTGTTGTCTCTGGTGTTTACTTTCATATCGTTTTCCATCACTGCAGATTTAATGTTCACTACAGTGCTGAGCGTCTGGTCAACTGTTGAGATGCCCGTGCCAAGTCGCGCAGCTCCCCGTGTTGTTTGTGTCGTGAGTCGTGTTTACTTATTATTTACTTCGTTTCTTTTCATATGTACAAATATGAGAGAGTTGTCTTTACAGATAAAATAGGAGACCAGTGAGTAGATCTTTACCGTGCAGAGTGACCGGTAGTAAGTACGTGTACTGGGGACCGCGCCATAGCTCAAGCGGATAGTCACTGGCTTCCCACCGCAGCGGCCCGGGTTCGATCCCGGGGTCTCGTCAAGTGGGATTTGTGGTGGACAAAGTGGCGCTGTGGCAGGCTTTCTCCGAGTACTTCGGTTTCCCCTGCCAATCTTCATTCCACCAACTGCTCCCCAATCACCCTCGCCTATCATCTTGGGCTGCTACAATAGGCCAGAAGTGGCCGCAGTATAAGGGACCTAGTCCCACCCCACTAGCAATAAAGAAAAAGCTGTCCCTTGAATTCCCAGCGAGCGAATCAAGGTTTTTGTACAGAAGATCTTCTGTTCATCTTCTGTTTGTTACACAGGCTACAATCCTGTGATGCATTGCGTAATTTGTAACGGGACTTTGTACGCACCCCGCAGAATAATGAAATTTTGCAGCAGTAACGATTACTGTTTTCTGGGCCATGGCTCCTTGTAGTCTGGTATAGGTTTCTCGAATTTTCGGAAGAATTCCTGATCGTGATAATGGAAGCAACAGGTTCCTTAGAAAAAGTTTCTAAAAATCTAACCAGACTATACGGCCTCACATCCCAGCACAGTCTTAATAGTAAGTGCGTTGAGAACACCAGATTTCACAGTATGTCATTAATTTACTCATTCCAACAGAATTTTCCTTATGCATGGGTTTAGTCTGTTCTATCCTGTGTTTCGGTAACCTACCGCCTTAGAATTGCACAGTTTTATAACTGAAATATGTATGGACAGGGTTAATGGCCAACACGTGTCCCGGATTATTTGGCGACGCTACTTTTAACCGCGGGAGCATGCGGTAGCGTAGTTGGTTGAGGCAGTATGCTACAAGCCGGAAGGTCGCGGGATCGAATCCCGATGAGGTTATTAGGTGTTTTCAATTGACGTAATACTTCCAGCCGCATTATGGCCATGGGGTCAACTCAGCCTTTAACAGAAATGAGTACCAGGAATATTCTTGGAATGTTCTTGGGGGCAAAGGCCGCCCGGCGCGTAGGGCTGGCAACCGTACAACCATCTATGAGCCGGTTGTCTAGAAAATGTGGGAACCTCAACATCTCAGAACTCTATGCGCCTCCAAGGCGTGTTACAGGGATAGCTCTACTTTTTTACTTTTAGCCACAGAGATTACGTATTGTGGCGTATAGACCTCGAAACAAACAACGATATAACAGCCGCTACCATGCAACGACGCGGTAAACACGCATCTGTAACAATAGAGTTACTGTTGGAAAAGGTGTTTTCTACTCCGTCCGTGCAAAGGGGGTTATAAGGAAGGCAATTGGGGCGATCCAATCAGTTGAAAATCATGCTTTGTAGAGAAGACCAGCAGGTTGGTGTGAAATGGCCGCCAGCCTGGGAATAGTCTGTGGAGCGTTGAGTTCTGCAAGGGGGTCTGAGAAGAGATGGCGCTATAGTTCAGTTGTGGAATATTAGCCAGCGGGCAACGGCGTGACCACAGGAGCTGAAGAATCACCATTGTTTAGAGCTATTACCAAACAACGGCTTGAGAAGACTAAGCTTGTAGTGATTGATTGGTGAAGTGTGGAAAGTAGCGATAGCGCTGTGGTTACTTCTAGTCCGAGTGGTGTGTATAAGTGTCCAATAAATCCATTTACTAACCCATACCCCGTCTGTAGTTAGACCCCTAAATCGTGACAATTGGTCATTATTGGTTCGTAAAGAAGTTGCCGTGACCTATTGTTGAGTAGGCGATGAAAACCACCAGGATGGCTTAACCCGGTCGAGACTCGAACCGCGTACTTTCTGAATACAGTTATGCAGTGTTACGCTACGTTAGCTTGCTCGGCATAGGACCAAAATGCGTAATGCTCGGTACTGGTTTCTTCCGTAACGAAATAATTACTTTCAATCAATATGGTTCTTCTCCTTTAATATATCTTATTTCATTATGGTGGGTGGTCGTAAACTTTATGGCATCGAAGAGAGATAGCGTGACGCCATGTTTGCGCAAATGTTCCTTGCATCGACCGAGGTATGTGTCGTGTAAACATTTGTTACGTATCTCGAAATGTGGAATATACCACAGCCCGCCAGTAGGTTTTGTGGGGGTCTGGTTGAGTATCTTTCCATTCCCTAATCTTGCTGCTCTCGACAAGGTAGTTTTCTTTATTGCTAGTGGGGTGGGACTAAGTCCCTTGTACTGCGCCCACTTCTGGCCTATTGTACCAGCCCCAGATGATAGTGAGGGTGATTGTGGAGCAATTGGTGGAATGAAGATTGGCAGGGGAAACCGAAGTAGTCGGAGAAAACCTGCCCCAGCGCCACTTTGTCCATAACAAATCCCACTTATCCAGACCCCGGAATCGAACCCAGGCCGCCACAGTGGGAAGCCAGCGACTAACCGCTTGAGTTATGGCGCGGCCTGCCAGAAGACTTTAAAAAGTGCTACTAAATAGTCTGTATTTCGCAAGACATGTAATAAATAACTCCAAAGAGTATTGAATTAGCGTGATCCCAAGATAGTAGGCAGTGTCTGTGTAATCAAGTACGTATTTGGCGGCATATTTTTAGGCATCGTTGAAGTTACAACATTTAATTTAAATTTATGTTTGTGAAGTTTGTAGGCCCAATTCTTATTTGCATGCCTGTAGTTATAGAGATGAACATTACAGGCTGGATATTTGTACGGTATAATGGAAGAAAATATACATTTCCTCGATTATTAGACGCAGTTTGTTTTTATTTTTTAACGTTTTTAAACGTCTGAAATAGGGACGCGTGTTACATTTCATGGCGTGTAAGAACCGAAGTCGAAAAATTACGGAAGTGCAAGGAAAATCTTCGTGTGCGTAACACTAGTCATGGGACAGTAAACACAAAAATAGAAGTAAAGGAGATCCCCAGATTATTTCTGTGTATTTTCGCCGTTAAAATGCCGTTCCGTATAGTATTGTAGAGCACCTAACGAGGGCTTTGAGGTTGAAGATACCAAATAGTTTTTTTTTAATATTAACTAATACCCTGCGATGGAGAAAGACTGGGTTGCGTTCATTGTTACAATTCTCATTGTTGCCCTTAAAATATATTTTGCAATCAGTAACTGAGAAAGGAAGTTAGCGTCGGTTGCTTTGGCGTTGTTGAACATTCTGTTACTGTCTCAGTTTATACGCTTAGTGCTACAGACGGGTGTATTTTAATTTTTACACCAAGTATAAGACATCAGGCACCCCGTTGCTACTTCATCGTGTCTTCGAAACGATTCCCTGGGTGTCATATAGTCCATGTGCAACAGAATCAAGGAAATGCGGTAATTTAGTATGAAATAGAATATGAAAGAAAGAATTTGTGCTATAGTGCAACCCGTGGTTAGGTACCAAGGGAACGGTGGGGCCTCTCGGCAGTTGGAAGCTGCAGAGCTCTGGAATGGAGCTGGATGCAACATTATGTTCCCTTCTTGCATATAGCAGACGATTATGCATGTGAGTGACGGCTTGTCACAGTCTTCGCTTCATCGTTAAGTGGCCTTGCGTGACCTCTATGTGGTTTTGTGTGTGGGAGCATTATCATGGGCCAGGGAGCTACTTCAGATCATCCAGTGGGACAGAAATAGTCTCCCACCACCAGGGTGCATTATGGCGGGAATTCGGAATGAAATAATGTCGCCATATGTACTTCCCAAGAAGTAAGTAGTAAATTCGTGAATAAGCTGCGATCTTTGTTAAGGAGTTTATCCGTTCTCTGGGCTGAAAGAATAAGGTTCTGAAACTGTGTTTCGGGTATCGACTCTATCTGCGTCCTCACGTAAATCACAGATACAGAGGATTGTGTTTTATGACCCGTTATACATAGCGTATCTTTGACTAAAGCTGTCCCTGTATCAGGCTGTGAAAGCCCATAGGATTGTGAGACGTCGAGGCTCCCAAATATTCTAGACAATCGGCTCACAAATGGCGGTGAGATGGTCACCCTTACGCGACAGCCGCCCATTATTATTTTTTTTATTGCTAGTGGGGTGAGACTAAGTCCCTTGCACTGCGGCCACTTCTGGTCTGTTGTACCAGCCCCAGATGATAGGTGAGGGTGATTGTGGAGCAATTGGTGGAATGAAGATTGTCAGGGGAAACCGAAGTACTCGGAGAAAACCCTCTCCAGCGCCACTTTGTCCACCACAAATCCCACTTGACCAGACCCGGTATCGAACCCGGGCCGCCGCCGTGGGAAGCCAGCGACTAACCGCTTGAGCTATGGTGCGGCCTACATATGAGCTTAGTTTTTCTTTGGTGACTCTAGCCCGCGGCTTGGCAGGCAGACAGTTTGTCACCGTGGCTTGTTTACGTGTAAGGAGTGAAAGCCATTGACCGAGAGAGTGGACTCTCCCGTAAGCATCTCATAGGGGCCGCACCATAGCTCAAGCGATTAGTCGCTGGCTTCCCACCTCAGCGGCCCGGGTTCGATACCGGGTCTGGTCAAGTGGGATTTGTGGTGGACAAAGTGGCGCTGGAGAGGGTTTTCTCCGAGTACTTCGGTTTCCCCTGCCAATCTTCATTCTACACAATTGCTCCACAGTCACCCTCACCTATCATCTGGGGCTGGTACAGTAGGCCAGAGTAGCCGCAGTACATGGGACTTAGTCCCACCCCACTAGCAATAAGAAAAAGCATCTCATAGCAAATGCCCATTCCATGCCAAACCTGGCGATGACTGGGTTACTTGACACTGCATATTTCATATAATTGAAAATACTGACTTGTTAGGATAAATGAAGCGCAAATTGTGAAGATGACGTGTTCTGACCTGAGGGAAGTCGAGGTACTAGCGAATCCTCATGACCAGGTGGGCGGATGTTTCGGGTCAGCGTTAAGATGTGTAGGACTTGTACGTACATGCTGTTTCCTGAGAGTCTGCATGTTACCATAAATAAAGCCAAATCGTGTGAGGTGTTTCATCGCATCTCGAGGAAACGAAGTTAAGGTAATTGGTTTCCGAAACTTTGAAGTGAAGTTTGGCTTTTCTGGAGTATCATCGCAAATCGATTCATATATTCACAGAGCTATGCTGATTTGAACCAGAAGGAAAAGTTCTCATTCTATGTTTTATTCCTATGATACGCTTCTAAGAAAATGACCTTTAAGTAGGCCCACCCTCATCTTATCTTAAAGACTGAACCTTACCATCGATTTATTAGCAGTCCTTCGTATTCTAGGTGCAGGTCTTTGGGCCCGGAAACTGACTGTTCTGGTACGGGTCTGGTCTGGTCTGGTCGTGAATGTCTTCAGTCCCTCCAGACGATTCCTAGAGTAATGCCTGGAATTAGGGCATGTTCGTTTCCTTGGACAGTCGTTACAATTGATTATTCACTAATTAATCCTTTAATGGACATTGTATAATCTGAGCTGTAGGATGCGTCGTTAAACAAACCAAGATTAAAGAATATAACAGATCTTTTCTTCTGTGTTGTGTAAGTTGGCAACAGGTTTGTTCCTTCGTCCCATGTAAGACCATGGACCGTTAGCTGACAGGTGACAAACTACTTAGCCAACGTGTTTGCTTGTACAAAAAACTTGAGGTATTATTAGTTAATGTTTTGGTGATCATAAATTCGGATTCTTAATAGGAATGCTAAGCATATGAACCGTTCCGCTGTTTTGGCATTGGTACTAACTCCTTGGAGCTGCGCCCGTCTTGGGAAGCAGATACTCAAGAATTTCCCATCATTTTGCGGAACATTAGGTTCATTGCCATGTTCACAAGAGCCTGCCACTGGTTTGTATCCTGAGCTAGATGAGTCCAATCCATACCACCCCAATCTCTCTAAGGTTCATTTTAAGATTATCGTTCCACCTAAGGTTTGGTCTCCTAGTGGTATCTTCTGGCCTTCCCACCAAAATCCTGCATGTATTCCGCTTGCCTTGATGGTGCTACATGCCCTGCCTATCTCATCCTCGACCATTCCATTTATACGTGGAGAAGTGCAGTTTTCTCCAGCCTCCTGTCACTTCATCCCTTTTCGGTCCAAATATTCTCAACACCCTGTTCTCAAATATCCTCAGTCCGTGTTCCTCCCTTAATGTTAGACACCAAGTTTCACACCCATGCAGAACCACAGACAAAAGTATAGTTTTGTATATTCTAATTTTTACGTTTCTGGAGAGCACTCCTGCACTAAAACAAGTCATCACGCGTTTATTTAAGTCGCTGTGAACTTCAGCCGAAGCGCCCAACACGTTAATCTGCAGCGCACGGTGTGACAGTGAATACACCAACCACGTGATTTTGACAAAGGGGAGCGTTGTGTACAGTTGTAAATGGACAGAAGAATTCATGGCTTTGCGAGAAATAAATATACAACAGTGTCTGCCTTAGGCTGAATTTTGAAATCATGCACGCAGACATGAATGCAGTGATGACATTTGTGAACTGCTTCCTGTGCTAAATGAGAATATTGGCGACCGAGTCTCTTCCTCGGGGAAGAATTTTCATCCAAGTATTTAAGCATTAAAATAAATTAAAGTCTGCTGGCGTAATTAAAACCGGAATCAGGATTCGAGCCCCATTCCCAGACTTTAAATCAATACTTCCCGTTCTCCGATGTGGCCCCTGTTGTACAGGCTTGTTGGGTTTGAACAGAGCCTCTTTTTCACAGGAATGTGTCATTACAATAATATTAAAAAGAAATTGCAAGTCAGGCAAAGAACGCCAGAGCTGAATATGTGGAGTAAGTGACGGAGTTTTGGTTACAGCATAACTCCATTAATTTTAAGATGCATATTGCGTTTAACTTGTGCGCGTGAAATCATTTTTAGTTGGGGATGTACCGTTACACGTCGAGAGTGACCGTTGCCAGCGGATGCGCGTTGAAGTGGGATAGAGCGAGACCAGGTTTGTGTATACGATTGGAGATTGCATGAACTTGTCTCCTGGCATCTGATTTGCACTTGTTTTCAGTTTTAAGGTCAGTTCATGTAGCTCTGGGACACATGCGTCCATATCGTGGCCGTATTGCCTTATGGGAAAGGTAAATGAGCCTGAGCGTCTAAGAATTAATAAATGCTTGATCCAAATTGCGGCATCTCACCGCAGAGCCTCAGGTTTAATCACTGCCAAATTGTGGTGGGGCCCGCGTTTGAAGAAGTGGCACTGGAGCTGGTTTTCTCTGAGCTTCTTCGGGTTTCCAGCTTGAATTTACCTTACCATCTGTGCTCCAAATCAATCTGCCCTCTCTCCCGGAGGTATGCGATGGCCTGACCATGCAACGCATTATCCCAACCTCGGTGACCTAAGTTCGGGACCCTCATCTCTGACTCGTCCCTCGGTTACTTAGTAAGGAATTTGGTAATCTTACCATGTTTTCTTTATCGCATGTGCAGGGAAGTCTCCAGGAAAACAATTTTTATTCCCCACTCCTTTCTTTCCTTAATCCCATTTGTATTTTTGATCTCCTTCCCTTCTGTCTACGCATTCCTTTGCAGTTCCTTTTACCTGTCTGAAATTTTAACCGAAACATCATCATAAAGTCAAAAACAGTTCAGGTTAATACAGAGGGCTCAATAAAATGTATACTCATTTCACTGTACAAAATATATGCTTAAGTAATTTAGTGGTATGTCTTCGGTAAAAAGGAAAAAAATAAGTAAAGCTATCCCTGTAACAGACCGTGAAGGCCCATAGGGCTGTGAGATGTTGAGGGTCCCACATTATCTAGACAATCGGCTCAAAGATGGCGGTAAGGTTGTCAGCTTTACGCGCCGGCCGCGCTTTACTCCCCAGGAAAATTATTTATTTAATTCCTGGTACTCATTTCTGTTAGAGGCTGAGTCGACCCCAAGGCCATAGTGCGGCTGGAAGGATTGTTCAACTTCAAAACTGTTTGTAGATAACCTCGCATAAGTTTGTTATGCAGGTTATCTGCGGACGTCTTCAAAATTAAACTGATGGTGTACCAATAAATTATTTAAGCAGATACGTATTTTGTACCCTGAAGTGTATACATTTTTTTGGGGTCCCTCTTTGTATTGTAGCTTGAAAGGGATTCAAATTGTACAAGGCGCGAAAACGTGTACACGCAATGTAGAATGGTTCAAGGCCGCAGTACTGTCAAGCACAAAGAGTTCGCATTTCAAGTAAACACACATTAACAGGCTTTTATGCATACATTATAAGTCGTTCAGTTCTGTCTAATGTTTTATTAGTCGTAAGCGTTTCGGCAAGAATTTGTCATCACCAGGGTCTTCGATTATGCCACGCATAAGGTAAAGTTGTCCCTGTGCTTAGTCAAGCACTGTGCCATGGAGAGACATATGGGGGGTGGACCTCTTGACCTCGGTAATGGATGCAGGCGAGTGGTCAGCTTCACGCTCCGGCCACTTTACCCCTGGGGTAAGAGCCCTCGGAACCCATTGGATAGAAGGCTGAATGAGCCCCAGAGTCGGTCAGGACGGTGTGGAGAAGAGAAAAATCTTGCCATGTCTTATGCCATGCATTAAGACATTAATTACAATATGATCTGAATTGAAGTTCGTGACGCATTTTCTCATAAAATCGAGACATTCAGTCAATAAGCATGAGACTTGAAGGCCGATGTACAGTTTTTTTATTACTGCACGTCAGTTCAGCCATTGAAATGTTTAAATATTAGTGTTTAATCCGTACGGTGCAAACATTATCAGACGTTTCTTCCGTCCCATCGCCATTATCCGATTTTTTTTGTGTGACGGAAATGATTGAGTAGGCTGCAGTCGGGTTAAATACATTGACTTTATTTTCTTGACAGTTTAATAATGTTTTGCTGTCAGTTTGACAGATTTTAACGGTTTCGTCCGTCTCAGTTACCACGGAATTTATATTGACAGTGCGAATCCTTTTCAGCATTTAGACATATCCTGTAGATTCGCTAGAAACGGATGCGCGGCGGCTGCGACTCCCCTCTGTGTTACACGCGAGGCGCGAGCAGAAGCAGGTCCACGTGGAAGTATTGGGGATTGCAGCTTGTTCCGGAGCAACCCTGGTGATGCTTGCGTGGAAAGGATTGTCTTTCATTACGATGACGTCAGTCACTTGGATGATGCCACAGTTTTGTAGTTGAGGCAACGCCCAATTCAGTACACGAACCCAAAACAGCTAGTTTTTCCAAGTTATATTTTCTTCCTGTACATTGAAAACGAAACCAGTACCAAACTACAACAAAAATGTTTAAATGTCTGCAGTGTTTCTGTGTGTGTGAGAGAGAGCGAGTGAGTGACCTGAAAGAAATGTGTATGTTGTCGGGTAATATTGAGCAATTTTTCTTGGGGGTGGGGGTTACAGGTACCGATTATACATGATCATCTTGCTTCTTCGCAAGTAACCCGAAATCTGAAAAGTAGCCTCCGGTTTTAAGATGATAAATAAATACGTGTAGAATATGTTGGTTGGATGAGTGTTGTCACCAAACACATGGAACTGCTGATTTGCATTGTGTTAGTACCTGATTATCAAGAGGTTTTTGTTGCTTTTCCTAAGTCCTTCCGGAAAAATGCCGTTGATACGTTCTCGAAAGAGGCTGCTATTTCATTCTCTTCACACTTTCAAATTCGCCAGACAATCATTATGTGATAATTCGACAAGAACCCCGAATTCTAGTTGACGTGCGTGTTTGTTAGTATGTCTATAATGCAGCTTCTTCCATTAAGGACAAACTGTTTGAACGCGCGCACACACACGCATTCAATTGCAATTTGTCTCTAAAAGTGAGAACACCCAGTTTTACAAGAAAGCAGTGGGTACATTGCGATTCAGTTTTTCATTGGTAAATTTCACACAGAAGAGCTTTCATATGTATTATGGTTGATCGATTCTTAAGGTCATTTACCTGTCCTGTTTGAACGTAGTGACTGTGTATGTGTGCGCTTGCGGGCAGGGGTTTGGAACGAAATTTTGACCGATTTCAAGGTACTGCCCTGGCATTTGGAGAGAGAGGAATAGCACGAGGGACCTGGGTGAGATTTAGAGACTAGAATGCAAGCAGGAGTACCCCTCTTTGGTTGTGGTATGATTTTCTTGTCAATATCGCAGTATACTGTACTGTGGCTAGACCTAATCAAGGATGTCATTAAATAAACTCAAATTTTGCTCACGTAAATATGTTGAGAATGTGCACTCGAATCACCTCCAGCGACATTTCTGCAATACATCGTGATGAACTTTGACAAGAATACTGATCAAATTTCATAACACATTTGGATGTCCTGTGTTAGGTCAGCATTAAGAAACAAGAAACAAAAATAGAAGTTCTGTGTTTGTATGTTTTTATAGTACACAGTGCCATTTTTTTTCCAAAAAATAATATATACCCTGCATCCTCGCGCTCCGTTTTGGCCCCAGTGTCGTATAAATGCACTGGCACATGTGTAACTTTCGCCTCTTGACAGCTCTGCTGTGTGTATCATCACTTCCAGTAGCTGAGAACACCTGTGCAATTAGCAGGAGATTTCAGTGTAATTGTGGGTGAAGGTGTTATTGTGTTTACTTGCATTAAGTATGAGTGTGGACACTTACTGTTTGCTAATGCAATACTAATATTAATTTGCAATTGTTTTTATGTGTTGTTGCAGGGCATCGCAACCGGGTGATGGTTCACCATACAAACCACAACGCCCATCAGCTGTCCCCAGTGCTGCTTCACCACTGTCACCAGGTTCAGGACGACCTGGGGCTACTGGATATCCTGGTTATGCAGCTGCTGGGACCCGTGAGGTCACTGCCGCTGCAATGCGCTATGTACAACAGTCTCCATATGGGGGTGCTGTGCCCTACAGGGAAAACCCTTACACTGTGCCCCGTAACCCGGTAAGCCAGACAGGACACTTCTTCATAGTGTACAAAAGATGTTTAAGAAGTGCTTTGAGTGAATGGGTGAGTGATTTCAAATTTGGAAATGGTTGATCAACGTGTGCCATTATGTATCACTTTAGTTGTTTCACAAATAAGCTCAACTTTTGGGTGGGGGGGATAGCATTAATAAATTGCCATCAGTTTAACTACTAGAATACAACTATAATATATGTTTCGCAAATATTACAATTGTATGAATTACAATTATGTAAATGTAATTGTATACATGACTCACAGAAGAAGGATCTCCAGCAAAGACTATTTATGACCTAGATGCAAGGGGAAACCTGAATGTACAGATATAAATAGTGTGACATGGCAGCTGAAAGGCTGGAATAATGGAGTCAGAAGAAATTGTCCGCTGCTAGGTAACGGCTCAATAAACACGTATCGTGTTAACGGATTTTTAACTTCCTTTACATTACGTTTCTATATTTACATTCCTAAGCTTTAACGTACCTTATTGTCACCATTTTTTAAATTTTGATGCACGGAATAAAGTTTTATATAAAATTTCTACATTTCTGCATTTATATTCCTAAGCTTTAACTTACTTTACTGTTACCATGTGTTAAATTTTGATGCATAGAATAAAGTTTTATATAAAAATTTGTAGACGTGTTTACAATCTCACCCCTGAAATTTCACATGACTAGCTCTAATGGCTCACTGGTTTTGCCATGAAAATTTTGCACAGCCACCATGTTTTTTACATTCTGCAAAATATTGTTGAACGTTACATACTTTTTTGGGCATTTATTAACATACCAGATTTCTAGATCTTGTATTAAGTAACAGTGATGTGACCTCAGCTTTGGTGTTATTGATAATAGGATACCGAATTGTATGAAGGCGATGACATGATATTCACACAAAATTTCTTGAGCTGATAGTTCAGAAGCCACCAAAGTTGGACCAACACACAGACTGACAGACAGAGAGACAGACAGACAGACAAATGGTTGGATGTGATGTTTCCATGGGCATCTGGTCTCTTATATGCTAAGGAAAATAGGATAAAAGGAGCATGTCCATGTAAATGCTAAACCATAGAAGTGAAATCGTGTATGTGTATGAATTTATGTTTATGATTTCTCAAGCAGGCGGTGGTTGAACGCCAGCAGCAGCAGCAGCAACAACAGCAGCAGCAGCAACAGCAACAACAACAGCAGCAGCAACAACAGCAACAGCAACAACAGCAGCAGCAGCAGCAGCATCAGTCACAGCAACAGCAGCCACAGGTGGAATATGGACGAGCAGAGGGACCTCCATCCCAGCTGAGACCACGCATCTCATTGCTTCCGCCACATACTACTGAATACCTGGCTGCTCTTCCTCGTACTAGGATACAGCAGTAAGTACTGTCACCGACTGGGACTAGAAACTGTATCGGTATCGAGACTTTGTAACAGCCAGGTTGCAATAGTTAGTTAGTTAGTTAGTTAGTTAGTTATTGGAGAGGGTGGGTTTCCCCATGCACTGAGACCTGTATTGTTCCATTGTGCTTCCCTCTATGATTTCTACCAGTCTGTATATCCTACTGGTACTGGTGCTTACCATCAGTCCCACCCAGCCAGCGAGACCGGCTCTACTAGCTGAGAGGTATCTATAATGCTTCCCCCATCTACCAGAGGTATTAGAGACTGCTGTTGGGCGGGAAACGTCCGTTAATTTGGCTCAGTGACCTCCTTTGGAGATATGAGGTTCTTTTACGTGCCGTAAAGTTACGACACGGGACCCACGGCTTAAAATCCCTCCCAGAGGACTTGTTCCCTGAATTTTTCCGCCCTTAAAAATTCCACGACCTCCGCCGGGTATTTGAACCCGTGTACTACGAGTCATGAGGTGGGAACGTTACCTCTAGACTACTGAGGCCACTAACCAGGTTACAATATGTTGTCTACCGTCACATTTGTATGCTGGTCCTGAATGTGCTGTTGTTTTTGTTGTTACTTTGTTATCATTGCTGCTAAATGCTCATAGGCCTTTAGACTAAATCCATAAGCCTACGGCCTTTTAATCTTTATACAGTGAATGAAATTTTATTTGAAGATTTGACCCATGTTAAATGTGAGTCCTTGTAAGCATTGTATGGCATGTGCTTGGGTTTGTGGAAGGGAGAGATGAAAGTTAGCTGGAAATACTTATGTTATACAGTAGGTCAGATGTGTGTGTAAACATTGCTGTTCCCAAGCTGAACCTGTAGATTTGTAGTTCCAATTTCAGGCCCAATGTTGCCTGCTATGAACCTTTGGTGTTACAGAAAAGAGAGAAACCATGAAATGTTGCTTTGTGCAGAACAGGAAGCAGCGTTAGATGTTATTTCAGTGCTGCATTTATCTTAGTATGTCATTATGTCACTGAATTGAAAGTATATGCATAGAGGCATAACATGGTTTTAGTTTGTTTCTTCTAACATTGAGAATTTTGTGTTGCACTTACCTCATTTTGACCAGTTTTGACTTAACTATTTCTGTACACTACAGATACAACCAGTATTTTGTTTGACATTCATGACCCACAGATCTTATGTATTGTTCATGCTAAGTCAAGTTCCCAAAATAAATAAACCAGGTTCATGAGGTTTGTTCAAATGAAAAGGGTTGAGGGGGCTCCTGTGCAGGTTGTCATGTGGTTGTATGCATGGCACACCAGAAGTCAAGCAAGAGGAATGCAACAAAAGCATAGATTTGACAGCAATAATGGGGACTGTCTTTATGTTACAATGAAACCAAGAAGCAGAAGTTCTTTGCTTTATGTACTGATCTAATATTTTTATCTGACAATTATCTGACAATCTGAATACAGGTGTAAAATAAACAGCTATTGAGAGACTAAGGACTAGGTAAGTAGACTGAGGGAGCTATATGAAAGAGGACAAGGGCAAAGTGAACATGAAATCTGAGGATCTCACAGCAGCGAATATTATGGTCTTTTGAGATGAGATGCCATGCCATGTAATTTAGTGGGTAGCTACCTACTATTATTTATTATTATTATTGGAGAGGGTGGGTTTCCCCATGCACCGCGACCAGTGGTCTATTGTACGTTCCCCTGTGATATTCTACCAGTCTCTATACCCTACCAGTACTGGTGCGTGCCATCAGTCCCGACTCAGCCAGCGAGTTCGGCCTCTACTGGCTCAGCAGTATCTCGATGCTTCCCCCATCTACCAGAGGCATTAGAGACTATTGTTGGGCGGGAAATGTCCTTTATAATTGGCTCAGAGGCCTCCTTGAGGCATGAGGTTCTTTTACGTGCCGTGAAGCTACGACACGGGACCCACGGCTTAAAGTCCCTCCTGGAGGACTTGTTCCCTGAAATTTTCCGCCCTTAAAAATCCACGACCTCCGCCGGGTTTGAACCCGCGTACCTTGAGTCATGAGGTGGGAACGTTACCTCTAGACTACGGAGGCCGCTGGTTAGCTACCTAACTACATCGCATCATATTTAAGAAAACCATAATCTTAGAGTGGACACAGGAAGTTGCAGGATTTGTGAGGGGTAAAAGGTAAAGTTGTCCCTATGCTTAACTAATTAAGCACTACGCCATGAAGGCATATGTGGGAGCGGATGTATAGGTCCACATTTTCTTGACCTCAGCAATAGTTGGAGGTGAGTGGTCAGCTTCACGCCCCTACCGCTTTATCCCCACGGAAAGAGTCCCTGGTACCCATTGGATAGGAGGTTGGGTGGACCCCAGAGCCAGTCTGGACAACTTGGAGAAGAGAAAATTCTTGCCTATACTGGGACTCAAACTGCGACCCCTTGGTCGTCAAGCCCGTAGGCAGTTGCTATACCGACTGCGCTGTCCCGGCTCCTTTTGTGACGGGACGGAGGAGAAAAATGGGCTTTTATCATAACATTACCACCCTGGTTACAATAGTTACTGGGTGATGATGATTGTAAGATTAGTGTTTGGCAATATATAGTGTTGTGTACTCCATGAAATGGATGAATGCATAATTTTTAATATAGCATATTGCATATGTAATTACCATTGTTATTGTCTTTTACATCTTTGCACAAAGAAAAGATAAATGTGTATGGTGTGTCCACAAAGTCGCGTCAGGGTTTTGAAAAATTGTGGCGCACAAACAAATGTAGCTAGCCACATGCGGTTTGCGGCAGATAGTGAAACTCTGGAAGTTTTTTGCTGACCTCAGTAGACCTCGATGTGTGCTCCCTTGGTAGCACGGAGGTTTATGAGATCGCCTTGCTCTGTCTCTCTGTACCTTTATATCCTATCCTATACATTTTTGAGTGCCTGAACCAGTTTTCTGGAACTTGGAATGTGTTCATGGCACCTGAGTCCATCTTAACAGCATACTTCATAAGTCTCTTCAGTCTGTCTGTATGTGTATTCCTCATGTAGTTGCTAGGTAGTGGCTTAGTAGATATGTTCCCATGGCAAAAAAATGCACACAGCAGTGAAGATTGCTGAAGGCGTCATTTTCTCTGCAGTCCATGTCATATCAGAGGAGAGTCTATGGGTCTGTAAATATATTCCCCTTTTGTTGGTAGGCAGAGGCTCAGTAAGCAGGGTTCTTGCAGATCTAAGAATACTTAAAGTTATTGTTTTCTATGTAGAGTGTGTTGTACCAAAGAAAAGTAGACAGTTTTTACCAGAACTTCTTGTTGGAAATATAATCATTATTAGCCTGATTTATGACTGTTGTGACAGTTGCCAACAGATTTATATTAAGGTAGACTCAGTGCAGCTGTTGCAGTTGCATCATGAATTTCACATTTTGGCCTGCTGCTGTGGAGTTATTTTGGATGCTTCCATTTTCCCTGAAACAGTTAATGGACCTTGTGATAGCTGTGTAATCAACTTGGTGCGCATGAATTGATTTTATTTTCAGTTTACAATATGATGTAGTTGATTCTACGTAAATATTCAGTTGATATTCCGGACATAAAATTTAGGCTACTTTTCCCTCTAGAATGGATTTTGCAGTCATATATCAGAATTCCCACCCAGATATGAAAGAGAACAAGGTCATTCAAATATTCCTTGGTTTCTTAGTCCCAGTTACAGGCTGGATGACTGAAGGGTCAGAGTTAAAGTCCTGGTAGGGTCAAGAATTTTCTCCATATCATCCAGACCAGCTCTTGGGCCCACCCAGCCTCCTATCCGGTGCGTATCAGTGGGTTCTTTCCTCGGGGGTAAAGCGGTTGGGGCGTGAAGCTGACCACCCATCTCCAACCAGTGCTGAGGTCAAACTGTGGCTCTGTACACTCACTCCCCCATGTCTTCATTGTGTTAATTAGTTAAGCACAGGGACAGCTCTACCTTACCTTACCTTACCTTCTGTGTCCTTTTAATGAAAGTTCAGCATCCAGAATTAACACATTTACTTTTGAACTAAAAGGTATCATAAAAATTGTTTCAATGTGGTGTTTGACTTTTGAGACTCTGGTATATTTGTGTTTTGTTACTGTCCCCGATAATTTATGATTATAGGTCACTTAACCATGGTCAGTGAAGTATGTTCTGTTTATTTTCAGATACTTGGAGTTTTCTTACACTGTTGGGTTGCCTTAGTTTAATTCTTGTAAAGGGTTGTAGTAAGACATAGAAAAACCCTTTTTTGATTGATTGATATGTTGAAAAGTGAGATGAGCTGTAGAAGCATCTGAGCTGATAAATAGTGCCTTTGACATTGTCATGTTGATAGCTGAATTGGGAGCTACCCCTTGTTGCATGTCACCTTACAGATTTTTATTCCACATCTGATATATAATATCTTGCTTTGATAATGAAGAATGGCTGATATGTATTTGCAGGGCAGAACAGTATCGAGATGGTATGGGGCCAGTGGTACCTACAAGTGGAACAGCTGTTCAGCTTGAGTTGGGGCCTCCCTTCAAAAAGATACGTTTTGGGGAGCTGAAGCCCGAAGTTCAGCAGCCACTCAGGATTGATACAAGGGTAAGCATTGCAATGTTCGTTGGAAACAGTGAACTGAATGATGTAAATGTGGCAAATGAGTGGCATCATGGATATGCAAAGTGGACAGTGGGAAAGTATCGTTAACTACGCTTTTGACCATGGTTAAGAATTACATTCACATAGCTTGGATTCTAGAGTAAAATTGATCAAGGTTCTATCTGCAAATATTTATGGTCTTTTCATCCACCCTTTGATAGCCCTCTTGACAACTCTTGCTGAGATTCCACATGCTGATTCAAGGCCTATATATATGGATGTTATTATCCTGTTCTTGCCCACTGATTGGTAATATCATTGTCTGTGATTCTCCAGTTAAACTCTGTTATGTTCTTCCAGTTTCATAAGGGACTGATGGCATTCCCAGACCCATTTAAAATTGATCTGGTAATTGTCAAGCGCTTTAATATGAATGTTTCTGGTTTTGTAGTCCCTACCTGTATTATCTGCTGCACATACCTTAATGGCATACACTTCTGCCTGGAATCCATACCCCCAAAACTGAAGGTTATGTCTGTGGAAATTTTATGCTCTCCTTATAGGCTGAAGTTGCACAGAGATGTTTACTTATTTAAAGCAAAAGTTGCTTTTTAATTGTATTCTGTTTGTTTCGGTAATATTTTTAAATACTGTTCTAAATAATTTTCAAAATATATAGGTGCAAATACTGTTGGAAATATCTGCAGGTTACATTTTGGTTTGTTAGGTTACATTGAATAGGTATGCTGTACTACTGTTTTTTTGTTGTTGTAAATCTTGGATTTATATAATGCAAATTCCTTCTCAGAAAGTGACCATTATCAGTTTCCAAGTGCTAGATCTATGTGGTCGCTAAGTGAAATGCATTTATATTTGGATACAGGAGCAGCCTGCATACAACCCACAGGTGGAAGCTATCTCACCAACTTTGCCACCAGACTCAATGCAAGAGGATGCTGCATTTCGTGCTACCAAGGATGACCTGCTGCAGCAGATTGGGAAGGTGGATCGGGAGATTGCAAAGGTGGAATCACAGATCTGCAAGCTGAAGAAGAAGCAGCAGGAGTTAGAGGAGACAGCAAACAAGCCATCAATAAAAAAGGAAGAGGAAGAGATAGCACAACCAAAGCACCAAAGCCCTGCTCAGAAAATCTATGCTGAAAACAGGGTAAGTTATTACATGCCATAGTATGAATGAATGAATGAATGAATGTATGTATGTATGTATGTATAAATAAGGGGTGGGCCTTCTTGGCCCTTGAACCGCTACCACAGTGATCTATTGTGCCTCCCCTTCTGATTATCCCCTCAACAATCCTGTGCTTCGAATGAAGCGTAGGATTTTGTACATGGGGACGTCGAAATAGTCACTTGGTTCCTTAAAATGTTGACCCAAGAGGTGCAATCTTAAATAAGCAATGTGCTATAGTAAGAACAGTGGTCCACAGAGACTTGTGCATGAGTCTTTGTCACTGTTGTCTTTCATTTTTCAAGAGGCAGATATTGTGTGTGGTTCAGATTGGTAGTGCTTGGAGGTTGTGTCTCATTTACTAATGCTTCTGAATGGTTCTTAATTAGTTTGATACAAAAGTAATATATTGTGACGCGTCACCTTATGTCCACCACCGTGACAGCCGCTACAATCGGAACAGATGCTTCCACCACAACAAATACGTGGAAATTGTGGAACTCCCGCAGCGACAAATCATAGCAACGAATTGTCAATGAGTAACAAGGGATGAGGCAAAACACGTTACCGGTGTAATGTATAAAGAGCGTTGTTGTAACAACGGACTCTCTGAACAGCGGCAACGGAACAGTGAGGAATGGTGTCTGGTATCTAGCCCGCATAACCCCTAAGCAGAGCTTATGACACATACAGAGTATTGAGTATTGGAGTATTAGAGTATTGAAGTATTGCGTACTGGAATATTAGAGTACTGAGAACGAGACAGTCTTGGAATAGCCTCTGCCAAAGACAGTTGAGGTCCAACCACGGCCAAGGATAGTTGAGATGTCGCATTGGAGTATTGGGCCAGAAGTCAAGTGACATTGCAAGTAATAATAATTGTAAGGTGTGTAAGAGTGAGTATCCAATAAAGATTTGCTAGATCTGAGACCCACGTGAAGTTATTTGTCGCTTGACATACCCAACACGTGACAATATAATATGTACAATATATGCCTAAGAATTTGCTTTGATAATTTTCAGTACTATTTATCCAGTCTTTTTCAAAACACTCCAAACTGTTTTGCAAGCTTCTCTGACCATTCTTGCTGATATAATGTAGCACTCGCGTTTTACACGTGGCTGGCTGTTATCTAAAGCTCCTATAATTATAATTTTGGTTGGATGCACAGTGTTCCAGATGTAATTCTCCTGTTTGGAGGGTTGTTAATGTAAAGCATGAGAAAGTGGCACAAATCATTGGATACTAATTATTCTAGTTCAGTCAGTAGGGATGGATGACAAATATATTTTTTATTATGTATAGACGTGACTGAATAGTCTCCATCTGTTTTTGAAGACTAACTCATAATGTATACAGTGGAACTCCCATTTAATAATCCACGAGTTAAGATTTCCCCTCATTTAATGGTCATTTTTAAGGTTCCAGGTCAGTCATTGTACTTCAGTTTTCTTCTGTTAAAGATTTTAAAGTTCATGTTTGCTGAGATACCTTAGGTGGTGGTTTCACTGTATTAAGCCACACTAGTGGAAGAGTGCCATGCTGTAATGTTTAATAATGGTGTTTTTAGGAGAAGATGTCATGTCAAGGTATTTAGCCAGAGTAGCCGTTAAGAAATATATCACAGCAGAAAATTTTAATGAAGGCGTCATTTTATTTCAGAAAAAGGCCCAAGAAGCGCATTCACTGTTGGAGAGACTGGGGCCTAAAGTTGAACTGGTGAGCCATGTCCACATTTTACTTTAGACAGAGTAGTTACTGAAGTTCTGCACAGAATTTGTGGTTAAGTAATCAGAACTGCTATGTTGAATGGTTACTTCTGATTTTCAATAAACAGTCTTCTGTATATTGCATTGTATGATTACAAAACAAGTGTTGCAGCTTGTTTTAAAAGACGATATTTCTGTTGAACTTGCTTTAGAAGATGATGTTTCTGTTGTGTGTGTATTTAATTAAACTTATATTGTTTCCTTTCAGCCTCTGTACAACCAACCTTCAGATACAGCAGTTTATCATGAAAATAAAAGAAAGTATGTAATACTCAGTTTTGTTTCAAACTTTTTGTCTGAAGTAGCAATTGAAGGGTGGGGCTGGGTCATGTGGTTGTGTGTTGTAATTCTGGTTTCAGTTGAAGGAAGACCTGTGTTTGTAAGATACATCCATAGAAATTTAAAGGATCATATTAAAACATTCAGTAGCTTGTTTGGAGGGACATTGTAACTTAGGGTCTCCATTTTGGAGACATAGGAGTAATAATACAAAGGAGTATTTGATACTGGAAGGAGAGAAGAGGCAGCATGACTTAGAGATAGAAACATGAGATGCAGGACTTTAAGCTAGAGGAGTGGCTGCTGAGTCCTGTTGTCTTGTGTCCTCAAATGTGCATATTGTACCGGCTCCTGATGATAAGTGCATACAGGGCACCAGTGGAATGCTAATCAGCAGAGGAAAACCAAAGTTCTTGGAGGAGATCCTGCCCCTGTGCTGCTTTATCCATCACAGATTTCATATGAAATACTCTGGTATTGAACCTGGGCCTGTGGTGAGAAGTCGCTGGAGACAATTTGTAGGGGATGTTGGTGATTACAAGGCAAACCTAGATTTTCAGTAATGAAGCTATTACTTCCACTCCTGCTGCTACAGAAAATGGCAGTATTTGAAGAAGAGGCATTGGTGGATAGGGAGATGCGATTGTAGAAATAGACTTCTCTTCTCTTATTCATTACTTAGTACTTATTACTTATTCAGTCCTGCAGTTAGAAATTTTTAGTGTAACTTTCTCTAGGTTGAAATGACCATAGTTTGGAATTTTCAGTGTGGTGAAGAGTTTATCATCGGTTAAAATTATAAGAAAGCTTCAATTTAAAAAATTAATAACCTTCAAAGCTGCATTTGTAATTCGTAGCAATGGTGGCAGATGATTGAGCAAGGATTGCTGGGAAACTGTTCTTCATATTTAAGATATGGAGTATTGTTTGTTTATGTATTTAAAAGTATGTTAAAAGGTGCTATTGAAAGAGCTTGCCTTTTTTTGGCAAAATGGTCAAGTGAATGGGGTAAAGAGATGAATGGTAAACCCATTATGCATGTTGTAGCAGAAAGAATTTCGCTTTAGTTACAAAAATCATTTATTTTGCTATTCTGAAGAAATATCTTTAAACCGTGTCCATTTAATTCATTGAGTTTAAGGCCTTATAAAATATGACAAGTCTTAGATATAGAACTTTTATACTGGTAATGGCCTTTCATTATTTTTTTGAAGATATAACATAAAATGTTTAGAGATCTTCAGTTTTTAATGTTTGAACTAAACAGTACTCTGTTGTATAGTTGTTAGCATATTCCTCTTTATTATTAGTATGTGTTGTGGTTTTAATTGTGTATATTTTCAACCACCAGTTTTATCATGTCTAATTTTTTTAAGATATGGAATTGATAACTGATCATGTGTGCAGGCATTTAACATTCAAGAGACGTTTGATGGAGTATTTCAAGCGGAAACATTCGGAGCGTGAGGGCCGGGAGAAGTACCTGACTGCCACATACTCAAAACTTATGCAAGAATGGCTTAGGAAAGTTGAGAAAGTGGAAGCATCACAGAAACGCAAGGCAAAGGAAGCCAAGAATCGTGAATTCTTTGAAAAAGTTTTCCCTGAGCTGCGAAAGCAACGGGAAGATCGAGAAAGGTTCAACCGCGTTGGAGCACGTATCAAGAGTGAGGCAGATCTGGAGGAAATAATGGATGGGCTTCAGGAGCAAGAGGTATAGAGCTTACATCTTAGATTATAAACTTGGAGGATAGAAGGAAAAGACATGTTAAGTCTATGTGATGGAGAAGTGGACAAAAGAATACCCGTGTCATTGCTTTCTTGATTTTACTCTTCAGATGATTAAGTCTTCTATTATGTATCTTCCAAATAATATGATGAGTTCATTACAGGAAGAAAGCTGCAGAATTTTTGTTTGTGGGATACTGAATTGTTTCTCACAATAATAGAGTGAAATGGTATTCACTTTACTTTAACAGACACAACATGACGTAAGAGAGAGACTGCAAAATATGTGGTGACAAGGAGAGTTAACACTTAATGATGTGAATGTCCCATATTTTTTGCATACCTGCTCCTTAATAGAAATTAACGTTTTCATGCAAGGAAATGCTTCATTCCTCATTCTGATGCACGTCAGGAACAGTGTGGAAACATTGTATGATGTTTCATTTTGTCTCTGATTGGTTGCTATGGTTCTCTACCACAGAAACAGCAGATAGATAGCTGATAGCTGTAAGAGTGTCAGAAGTAACAGATGCACCAGGGAAAACTTGCAGTAGTACTCATATTCATGGATTGATAAAATAATATAGAATGTTTAGAGTCTGTGTTTCTCGTAGGCCAGTAAGATGAGATTCAAGTAATCACTTTGACTCCAAATTTATGCTTCAGCATTGAATTGATATTTTCTAACCATGTAAACAGTCTACATGTAGTATTGTAGAATAAAAATTCATCAGCTTTTTATGTATGACTGCAACATTTGCTCTCATAATTTATGCATTTACTTCATTTACACTCCCCTGCTTCAGAAAAAAATCAACCGTATTTTGACCTTTATTTTTAGCTGCAATTGTTTGGTTAACTGTCATGCTCATACAGGTAACTGATCATGTAGTTGCAAATTTTTGGTTGACTGTAATATAAATAATTGATCATGTAATTGCAGTTCTTGTAGTTAAATGTAAAATAAGAAATTGATCATCTAATAGGCGGTTTTGTATACTGCCAGCTCTGGATTTATATGTTATCAGTCTGAACAGATGTGCCATGGATTTTTGAGCAACATGAAGTACACTTAACCTTTAGTTGCCAAAAGGGAAGATCTTTGCCCATGTCATGTAGCTTTAGCCAGCCAAATAGGAATACACAGTCCTATTGCATCACCATAGCATTAAAAACATTGAATTTGCAAAGGCAGAATTCTTTTGTACCATTTCTAAAATGTTTCTCTAGGAATCAGAGAGTATTTGAGTATTTATCATTAAATTCTCCTCTTCTTAGGGGCAATACTGCTTACATATCCTTGAGGGCTGCCGGAGTCTAGGAATATTTATAGTTGTCTCAAAGCAAGTGTTCTTTGCTGCCCTGTAAAACATCAAACTGAGACTCAGATATCTAGTGTCACTTCAGAAATCCCTCTGTTAAATTCATTAACTCTTTCGTAAGATCTGCACTCTAACCTTGTTCTGTAAACAGGAGGAACTGAGGGAAACCATTAGTCAGGATAATCAGTATCCTAGCCAGGATTTGAAGCAACACCTGCCGAATGAAAGGCAGAAATAACATCAGTTGAGCTGGCTGTCCCAGTTCGATTTTTTTGTCTGTTGCATTAACATTTAAATACAGCATAGTTCATTGTAGTCTGATTATTTATATTGTTGCTTTGTTAGACCAGTAGGTTCGTGTACAGGTAAAGGATCTGAAGCAAACACTGGTCACTGAATCACGAGTCAGACCTTCCATTTGAAATGAGGCATTACAGAGTAGAATGGTGTTAGTTCACTATGAAATAATATTGGTTAGGATTTCACAGCCATTCATATAGTTGCATTACACGTTATAGACACTACTCCTGTTGCCCCCAGAAGCAAGGAAACATTACTGGTAGATCTTAGTTGCGTCCTGTCTTCATCAGCAGGAGACATTATTCCTGTTGCTTCCAAAAGTGAGGAAATGTTACGAGTAGACATTACTCCCTTTCTCTCTCTATAGCAGGAGGCACTGGTTATTGAGTATTGTCATAGACGGGGATCTCTGTTTGCCCCATGCACTCAGACCACTGTTGGGTGCATTGTCCCCCCTTGTTTTCACTAGTGGCTATCAAAAGGCCCTGCCCTCAATGCTAGAGGCAGAACCTGTTTGATTGACGCTCTTCTAATATTTGTGCACTTCACCTGTGCAGAGCTGAAGATATTCATTCTATGCCTAGCATGGGCTGGAAGGTATGAAAACCTCTCTTCCTGCCCACATTTCCTGCATGTAGTGTTTTCTGAGTGGCCCATAACATGTAGTTGCCATCTCTGCAAAGGGGCCTGTTACCAGTTTGTACTGTTTCCTGTCAAGGGGCAGGTGGTCTCTACACAGATTTTCTGAAGACCTGCAATGAAGAGCTTTGTATGTCTCATGGTAGCCCAGTATTCAGAGTGCTTCTTAGTTGGCCAACAGAAAGAGAGATTACTCCTGTTCTTTCTTAAAGCTAGGAAACATTCATCCTCTTGTTTCACCAGAAGTGAAGAAACATTCATCACCTTTTTCTCATAAAGCACATAAACATTCGTCACCATCAGATGGTCATGCCCTCTCTTGAAGGGAGGAAATATTTGTCACCTACAGATGTTCCTCCTATCTCTCCTAAGGTGAAGAAATGTTCATCACTGGCTGATGTTCCTCCTGGTCTTTCCTCAAGTAAAGAAACATTCGTCACTGACAGACATTACTGTCGTTCTCTCCATAAGTGAGGAAACATGCACGAGACTGAGTTGTAGAACCTGTTAAGTGTTCTTTTCACTTTTTGTGGGAGTGAACATAGTGGTATAGTATTTCAGAGAACTTTGTATTTGTGAGAGTGCTGTTTTGATGTTGACTGAGAAACTTGAGTACAGTGACTGAAGTCTTTTGCGGTTTTCTGAAGCCCCCTCTTAGATGCTGGAATTGTGCCTCAAAATTGGCCATTTCTTCCCCATTTCTCATTTTCAGAAGCGTACTCTTCGTAATTATTGTGTTTGTAAAGCTTTGCAGTTAGTAGTTGTAGAGCTCCAGAATGTCTGTAATTTAGAGGAGTGAAGTGGGGGAACCTGTTCAGGCTATACAAGACCATGTGGAGTTATGTACGAGTATGTCAGTGTTTAGTTTTTTTGTGTCTTCATGTTTACGCCATAAGAATATTTCCTCTCCACATGAGAATCTCAGAATATTACTGTTCCTTCAAGAACCGCACTTTCATTCTTCGATTTCTGGAAAAGTATTTCCACTGAATATTAGGTAAAAATTTTGAGGTTTGTTTGCATGGTGTTAGATATTTTTCACCACCCATGCTGTGCTGGAATGAGAGATTTAAAATGTTTTAACTTTCACAATGAGATCAACATTTCAGTTATATTTGAGGGGAACAGGGACTTGAATATCTCATAAAAGTGCTTTCTTTGTTAGAAGACATCACTTCTCAACGTGCATTTATGCAGCATATGGTATAGTGATTCCATTAAAGGCTGCCATTACTGGTGTAATGTTTCAGACATAGTTGATTATGTCATTTGGGAATATGTCGTATAGAATGTTTAAGGTTTTCTGGTATTTTTGCAAGCATTGCAGTTGTCATCTTCAGAGTTAATCTTGAAGATGGTAGCAGCAATTCTGATTTTGTGCCAGATATTCCCGAAAGACAAACCCATGCATTGAATTCCAGAAGGGAAAACATAAAGACAGGAACACTACTTAGTCATTAATGTTTAAATTCTGAGTGATAATTTGAGCTGTCACTGAAAGTAATAGCCAGTAGCCCAATTGTAAACAAGCAGCCCAGTTAATTTCACATGTGGTGAGGTATGGAAGGGTCATCTAAATGTGTCTGTTAATGGGTGACATGGCAACAGACAGGGAGTTGCACTTGGATGGAAATCAGAAGTGGAAATTCCTCTTGAGGAATAGAGTGACAAATTATGAACAAATCAGGACCCCTGGACTGAGAAAGATAATGGAGGTAAGAAGGAAGAGGAGCGTGAAAGTGGAACATGGCAGACTTGAAGCAACTGAAATATGAGTGCTTGTTGCATTGTCAAGTCTGTCACTTGGACTGGCAACCACATCTGTTGCGTGCTGTTCCATTCTCTTGGAATTGAATCTGTTTGTTTATAAATGTTCTTCTGGTGATGCTTGGTTAATGAAACAGCAGGTACTGTCATCATTTATTGTGCTTCTAATGATGACAGCCCAGTACGTAAAAATGTTACCTGAAGTGAAGATGTTGCACTGAAAAAAGTGTATTTAATTCTTGTTCTGATTCATTGAAAGAGTACAGCACAAGGGGCCAAATGTGCCATGCCCCTTTCTGTTCCTGTCATGTGGTGAATTAATTTTTTTCCACATCTGCCTGTTTGTAAATTTTACCAGCAGCCATGACAGGAAAGAGATGACATTACTACTACTATGGATATTAATGCAGGAAGTTAAGCACGGTTTCAGGTAATCTGAATGCCATATTTGCTGATGTACTGTTCCACCAGTCATCTTCTGGCTGACAAAGTAATTGTAAAATTCAAGGGTAAGGTGATTTTCTGCCAGTTTGCTAAAAAGGAAGGGAACTGATGTGGCATGAAGTTATATAAATTATATTGTTTGTATGATAACAATGGTATACATAGAGATGATTTTCAACATGCCATGGGTGATGGGATTGCCACACATGATACTGGCATACAGTTAGTGACAAGAGTGGAAAAAAGGGCCACAAGTTGTACACAGATATTTACTTCCCATCACTTCAGCTTTTTGGTATAATCAGCAGCAACGATAGTTCTGTGGTATAGTCCACAACAGTGGCGAGGAGACAGATGCACGTTTCATGCTTCAGCATTTGAAGTTGAAAAATGTGACTTTATGAGCTCGTAGTTTAATGGGTTGGAAAGATGAGAAAGATATGTATATGTTCCCATGCATACACCATTCTCCAGCCAAGTGAATTTTGGATATCACAAAACCTCATATCTTTGAGCAGTACCTATGGCATGTCAACAAAATTGTTAGGCAGTTATGGTGTGGATGTGGACAAAATAGTGTTCTTCCATTTCTTGAATCTTTGTGTACTCATTACCTTCCTGCGTCATAAGTCCTCTGGGGGAAATTGTTCCTGCATATGGTGTGTATTGCGGCTGATTGGTAAACTTATTCAGGATGAGGATATGGGGGCTACCAGAGTGACGATTGGAGGATCAAGTTTATCTGCCAGCTATCATGTCGAGAAGTCTGGAAATTTATTTACTGGCCTCTCAGAGGAACCTAGAGGAAGTGTCTGAGATGTGGCATCTCACTTTACCTGTGTCTGTGTGTTGAGGAATATTACACAAAACAAACTTTTATAAAGTTGTGGAACAGTGATATGTGATAAACCATTGTGAATTTAGTGATTAGATTATGTATGCTCTTGCTGAGTCCAGTTTTGTTTTGTGGGGTGTTTATGAAAATCAGTTGAACAGTGTAATGACACATTAAGTTACATTTTATCTGTTTGCAGTGTAGTAAGGATTTGTTTGTAGTACAGTGGCTTTATACTTGGTGTTGTGATTGAATGTGCAATATTGGACTGGTATGAATGCCTGGGAAGTTGCCCACTGCAAATTTAAATCTATATGATGAGCAACAAGACCTTCTTGTAAGTAGATGCAAAACATGATTTTATGTATAAAACTGGTATTTTTATGGCATAAATATAGAGCAAATCTATGCAGTACAATAGTTTCTAAACAAATTAACTTATATTCCAGTATCCTTCTCTAATAAGGGAAATCAGTTTGATGACAGTGTATCTTACTTTAAAAGAAACTTTTTGTTTCATTGTTATATAGCCCGATTTATTGAAGGTATAATTTTTTTAAATAAGAACTTGCACCAGTAATACCAGTCCTGGCATTTAACTTCAGGCTACTTAGTGGTGTTTATTTTATTCTTGGGGGGTGGCTGAGACTGACGTCCTTGGCACTATGGAAGAAAATGGGCCTATTGTACCACCTGCAAGTGATGGGTAGAGAATGGAGTATTGGTGGAGTGATAATTTGCATGAGATAACTGAAGTATGACAGATCTTGCATAAACTATGCAGGCATTGAATGTAGGCCTTCCCTGAGAGAAGTCATTTACTGGTCACCTGAGCTATTGTGTAGCCTGTCAGTGGTCTTTACTGACCACCTAAACCTTAAGTAAATGGCCACAATTGAAGAGATTAATAGAAAGTCCTGGAATAGTATTACCATATTGCATTTTATCGTTTGGCATTGTAAGTGCTTGGAAGCATTTCTGTACTACCATTTCTACTTACTGTTGTACTTTTCTGCTATTAGTATCATAAATAAAGGACAAGAGAAAGAGAAATGTAACATTATTCTGATATATCTTGCATATACATATATATGTTTGCGCGTTCATGCGTGCCACATGTGTGTGTGCATTCCTTCTGTTGCTTCCCCCCTCCCCCCTAAATTTGTTAAACATTGTTAAAATGGCTGAAAGAGTAATAGAACTTGCAGAAGAAATGGAATCTGGTGGGAAGACTAGTATTCTTGTGTACAATAGATAATATTACTATTAGATTTATGATAAATTTTAAAACAAACCATTATGTCAGTATATGTCTTCTGTCGGACTTAATTGCTTAAAGCATTCTGATTATTATGTTTTTCAGATGGAGGACAAGAAAATGCGTTCCTATGCAGTTATTCCACCAATTCTGCTAGATGCTCGGCAGAGGAGGGTGACGTATGTTAACAATAATGGGCGTATAGAGGACTTCGCTGGGGAATATAATGAGCGTCAGTTGTTGAATGTTTGGACAGCGACAGAACACGATATATTTAAAGAAAAATATCTTCAGCATCCAAAAAACTTTGGTGTGATAAAAACGTACCTGGACCGAAAAAGTGTATGTGATTGTGTCCAACATTATTACTTGACTAAGAAGACTGAGAATTACAAGCAGTTGCTTCGAAAGTCACGGCAGAGGACACGAGCAAGTCGGAACAATCCTCATGGGAAACCATCGAGTGCGTCTCAAAATAATCTTGCGGATGTTCTTAGTGGCCCAACAGGTGTTACTACACGGTTACAAAGAGAACAGCAACAGAAACAGGAACAGCCTAATAGTAGTGCTTCAAACACTAGTAATAGTGCTAGTGCTACTTGTGCCAGTGCAGCTGTGACAACTACAGCAGTGATGTCAACGTGCAATTCCACCAGCACTACCACTAGCCTGATAACAACATCTAATGCCATTACTTCAAATTCTTCATCTACTTCCACAGCCACTTCAGTGTCTGCCATTTCCACTGCCTCAGAACAGTCCCAGCTGTCAGCGACAATAACAACTACGTCGACAACAGCAACAATCACAAACTCAACATCTGTTACTGTGACAACGGTTGCCCCCTCGACAGTAGTATCATCAATATTAACAGTTTCTGTGACCTCATCAAGTCCTGGCTCCTCTGTGTCAGCAACTGCCATTGTGAATGTTGTGTCCAGTAGTTCTCTTAGTAACAGTAACAACAATAATAACAATAATAACAACAGCAACAATAACAACAACCTCACACCTTCCAAGGATCAACATCTGCTCAATGACAAGGATGGTGTTGAAAACGAGACTAAGAATAACAGGTAAGAAGTTACTTCAAGTTATTTTTGATTTGTTTCATTTTGGTCCGTCACACTGACAGTTACAATTATAAAAGACAAGTCCGTCCAATGTGACTATTTCAGTTTTCTCACTCAGTGATTCACTAGCCTTACATGTTTCGATCCATTTGGATCATCTTCAGAGGCACCAAACACTTTTTTGAAACCACTATCACAACAGTTGTCATATCAAATACACATGTAATGTCCAAGTACACAATGTTCCATCTGTCACAGCAGCCTTTCTGGTTAAAGAAATATTTAAAGTTGTTTTAAAGTTTTAAAAACTTTGTTAAAAATTAAAATTCATAAACCATATGGTTCATGTCAGTGACCTCTGTCGTCTCATTTCAAGGTGGCCGGTGTTGTGCTGCCTATGTAACTTGAGTAGGGAGATTCTTAATATTGTCCGTTATGATTTCTTGGCCCGCTGTGCTGTGTAATCATCAAGTGAGAAAACTGAAATAGTCACATTGGACGGACTTGTCTTTTATAATTGTACTTCGAGTTACTTTATTATATAATATTGCATGTGTGTTTATGGTTACATGGTATGATGGTTTGTTGTTTATTCAGTTCTTTTAAGGTGCTGAAACAACTGAGATTAAGCAACAACGAATGAGATTATGGTAGAAAGAATAGTAGTGATAGATGGTGTGGAAGTAAATGATCATTACCTATTCCATTGTATTCTAAGGTATTATTATTATTATTATTATTAGGATATACAAATCGGAAACATGAAAGAGAAATGATCCAGGACAATTTGTCCATGGTCAGAACTGAACAGTATATCTCTCCATGGTGAGTCAGACATATTACTGCAATGCCGATATTTGTAGCGGATTTCTGACCAGCCCATACACTCACGATATTACCAAACTTTGTCGTATGTGCTAATTAACACATCTTGTGTCAGATTCTGTTCAAGTTGGCCTTTCTTACAAAATTAATTGATTAACTTTCAGCCAGGCAGGAGTAGTTGAACTGCTTGCTTATTTTCTAAAATTGGCCTTCATAATTCATTTTCGTCTTTTCTGATCATCTCATCAGCCATACAGCTAACTTCAAAGCAGTGTTTTTTGTTCTTTCTGTTATCGTTCTTACAGCTGTTAAATGCAAATCATTTATAGTCTTACTTGTCTAAAAATATGCTTTTCTGTTCGGTAATGTCATAGATTTCAGCGAAGCAATTCGATAGTTACAAATAAGGGAGAGATTTCAGCGTGGTGTATAATTATAGCCCTAGTAAAAGAGAAACTTTGAAAAATTGTGGCAGAATCGGAAATTTAAGAGTGAATGACAGATTCCTGTTTTACTAATTGGATATATATAAAAGTATAGATGTCAGTCAAATGTAACTTTTGTTATAAAATAATTAAAAGGTTTCATGTTTTGGCAATTTTGATTACATATCGTCAAACTTTTATATTTTGAATGTGGAGAGGAAGCTTTATAGATGTCTTTTTTGTAAGCATGTGATACATACATATAGAAGACAGTAATAAATATGATACAAGGTCCGGCAAATCGACCTCCCGTATTTCAAAAGGCAGTTACAAACAAACAAAGAAAGATACAGAAAAAATACTTTTATTTATGAACAACAAATATGATGCTATTTTACATTACTTGGTTTTAAAAATTATTTCCGGTAAATGGCGTCCTCCATTGTTCACACATTGACGAAGCCTTTCCCTGAAGTTGTCCATAGTTCTTCGTGTCATTTCTGGTGGAATGGCAGCCACTGCCTGGGTGATTGCCTCCTTAAGTGCTTGCAGGGTTGTGGGGCGATGTTTGTACACTTGCGCCTTTAAGTGTCCCCAAAGAAAAAATCAGAAGGTGATAAATCGGGTGACCTTGGGGGCCAGGCGATGTCTCCTCGCAAGGAGAGAAGACGTCCAGGAAACAACTCTCTCAGAATTGCTAAAGAACACACAGCCAATTGTGAGCTGTGGCTCCGTCTTGTTGGAACCAGGCTTGTCCCTCTTCATGGTCCCCAACAAACTGGTTTAACTTAGGTCGGAGGAAGGTCTTGATCATGTGACAGTAGCGATTCGAAGTAACCGTTACCATTAGCCCATTTTCCTCGAAAAAATAAGGACCCCACACACCAAATTCAGCAACGGCACACCAAACTGTCACACGAGGGCTGTGAAGTGGTCGTTGGTGAAGTTCCTGAGGGTTTTCTGCTGACCAGTAGCGGAAATTTTGTTTATTTACAGTACCTGACAAGTGGAAGTGGGCCTCATCAGATGAAATCAAAACAGCGCCAGAGGGAATGTTCTGAAGAATGTCCTCACACGCAGCTTTGCGAGTTTCAAAATCTCTCTCACTTAATTCTTGGGTAACCATCATTTTGTATGGGTGCATGTGTAGATTTCTGTGCAGGATTCTTCTTACACTCCTATCAGACAATCCCAGGGCAGCTGCATGTTTAAGTGCTGAACGCTTTGGAGATTGCTGGATGGACGCTCTCACGCGCCACATTTACCGGCGTTGTTACGGTCTGAGGTTGGCCAGGCGATTTCTTTTTCAGTGCATAACCCGTTGCTCTAAAGTTTGATACCCAAACGTGAATAGTTTTTCTATCCGGAACAGGATCATGTCGGCCAAGTTCGAACCGAATGCGAAATGCTCGCTGAGTAGTAATCACCGATTCACCATTACGAATATACTCTTCCACAACAAACGCACGATGCTCACCGTGCCACGCCATTGTGACTACTGCAAATGGCACTTATACCNACTACTGCAAATGGCACTTATACCGCTATCGATCGATACCCCCTCCGCCGTTGTATCCCCACCACAACTCACACAGCGCCCTCTCCAAATACGGGAGGTCGATTTGCCGGACCCTGTATATGGGTAATTGTTAAGAGTAGGTGTGAGAACTCTTGCAAAAAATTCCTGGGAGGCTTTTATGGAGATAATGTTTAGATTGTATGTTTTATAGAGAACTAAGCTGTGTTGAATGTGTGGTATGGTAGTGTTTGTGGTTTTGTAGTGGTGCTTGGTGAGAGTCTTTTGTAAAAATCACAGAAATTAATAAATGTGATTTTGGTAATAATGTTATTGACATGCTTGCAATGTACGAGGGTCGTACTGAAAGTCATGGGCAACAATTTTTTGTAAAGCAAGATGCTTTATTATTGGCAAACCAAATACACCACATCAATCTACAGACCTTTCTTTATTTTGCCACATAATTGCCACCTCTTTGTACACATTTCTCCCAGCGTTCTGGGAGTTTGAAAATTCCCCTTGCCACCTCTTTGTACACATTTCTCCCAGCGTTCTGGGAGTTTGAAAATTCCCCTTCCGTAAAATTCCATTCCAGCCATCCGAAGACACTGATGCACTGCTTTCTGAATTGCTTCCCTTGTCTCAAAACGTCCACGCAGCTGATCCTTCACAAATCTGAAAGTCGGAGGGTGCCAGATCAGGGCTATAGGAAGGGTGTGGAAGAACTTCCCACCCCATCTTTGCAATTTTTCCAATGTGAGGCGAGTGGCATGGGGCTGAGCGTTGTCATGCAGGATGATGATGTTTCGTCCCGGACGTTTATCGCGCAACGCACTATGGAGCTTGTGCAGCATGTGGACATAACGAGCAGCATTGATGGTTTGCTCAGGTTCCAGGAATTTGGCCAGAATAAACCCTTCTGCTTCCAGGAATTTGGCCAGAATAAACCCTTCTGCATCCCAGAAGACTGTGCCCATCACCTTCGCAGCTGATGGCACTGTCTTTGCCTTCTTTTTTGATGGAGAATGCAAATGGTGCCATTCCATACTCTGCCGTTTCGTTTCAGGCTCGAAATGGTGAAACCAGCTTTCGTCACCTGTCATAATACAGAGCAAAAAATCATCGCCTTCATGTCGATATCTCTGCAGCAGTTATGAGGTGATGGCTTTTCGCTGACCTTTGTGGTCTTTGGTCAATAACTGCGGGACTCAACGAGCACAAACTTTCCTATAGCCCAAGCTTTCAATCCTCTCCTGTACTGCACTGTGCCTTATTCCATGTTTTTGGGCTATTGTGTCCACAGTCACACGCCTGTCATCTTGAATGATCTCATCCACTCTTTCTTTGTTGTGTTCAGTTGAGGCTGTTCGAGGATGACGGCTCTGAGGCTCATCTTCGATGCTGGTTGACGTCACAAGACACTCAAGGTTAACACAATAGTTGGTTCCACCTACCACTGTACTCTCTTTTGTCTGCTGTTCCCAGGTTGCATGCAAAAAAAGTTGCCCATGTCTTTCGGTATGACCTACGTATGTCATCAATATAGGAAGTTCATTACATGCTAATGGCAGAGATGTTCGACTGCTTTTTAAGCTCTTGGACTTATACAGAGGACTCCTGATTGGTGAAGTAAGGCAAATGGAATTGACTCAACATTCAGAATCAACTTTGTGTGCGCGCGCGCATGTGTGTGTGAAAATCTAGGCCTATGATTTCTCTTTTCAGTTCCTGGGCAAGGGTTCTTAATTTATGCATATGGTAAAGAACACATAATAATTAGCAAGAGCATAAAGAACATGCACATTTGCAAGAGCATGCGTATGTCTTGATCCAGAATCATTGAAAATGTCTTGACAGAATCATTCAACTATTTGTTCTCTAAGATGTCTCTCTGGTTGGTTTGTGGTTAATTTCTTGCTATTTGGCTGTATATGACTTTTCCTTTCATTTGTTTAGTTACTTTGTGGGAGAGAGAAGAAAAGAATCTAAAGAAGTTCTTCATAAATAGTTGTTATTTTGTAAATACATAATATGTAAACTTGCAGTTAGCACTGCTTTTGATGCTTATTTACCACAAGAAATGCTTAATTTATTTTGTCTTCTGCGCCTTAAGATAGAAGCCAATGGTAGAAATTATCAGTAAAAATTGGTTAGTTTATGTTTGACAGCTAGTTGGTAGCTGAATGTCTACTTTTTACTTTTATTTTTTTAGAGATGGGAAAAATAAGAAATAATAATTGCTAGCGTATATAACACACGCAGTCACAGGAGCAAGACACAACATAAAGCACAATACACACATGAAAATAGAAAGAGTGCTCTGACAGAAGAGGATAGATGTGACTCGAGTAGTGAGATATGACGTAGGAAAAATCCAGAACAATTTTAATATTTTTAATATTTAATATTTATCAATATATATGATAAATATATATTTTAATTATTTTAATATGAAGACGACAAGGCATGCAGTGAACTAGTTTAACGTTAATCGAATAAGGCACCTGAAGATGGCACTTTTGTGCCGAAACATGTAGTGCGAGAGAGAGGAGTGAGGCAGATAAGTGTATGCACTAGAAGACGGTGAAATAAATCATGGACTTAAATCAGTGCAACAGGACGCTAAAATATAACATTAATAATTGCTACTTTAAAATTATATAAATTCTTTTTGGTAGAATTAATGAAGAATAGATAAACCTTACCGCTTTCTTTGAGCCGATTGTCTAGATAATGTGGGACCCTCAACATCTCACAACCCTATGGGCCTTCACGGCCTCTTACAAGGATAGCTTTACTTTTACTTAATGAAGAATAGATAGCTACATTATCATACACTTGTATACAGTTGGGTTAACATTTCAGATGCAGGACATTAGCAGTGAGTAAATAGCACAAAGATATTGTGACATGACAGCCTGAAGTCAGAATAGTGGGCCCAGATGTGTCATCCATTTCTAGGCAATGGCCGCCAAATGTGTTTACGCTTCAAAAATTCCCAGGCCATCACTAAGTAGCAACGCTCTTAACACGTCTCTCAGCAATGGATGAATTCTTGAAAGCAGTGTTGTCTGTTTGCACCGTGCCGAGGCTGTATAATGAGAACCAACAGGACATGCTTTGAATTGGATGTGGAGAGTAGTCTGAAGGCTCCCAGAGCCTTCAGACAGTAAAATATAGTCATGAGTCCCATGGGACTTGAAACCAAGAATAACTCTGCTGGTGAGGGCTAGCAGCATTTCTGCATTCAGTCAGCCAGCCTGTGAGTCAAGCATGAATGAGTTATGGGGCGGTTGCCAACCGGTTAGGACATGAGCATGGAAACTGGCCGGTCCCCATTGTTGAAAACTACTACATAGCAACATGTACTGTAGACTAGCAGACTGAGAAGACTTAGTATTTGTTCCTCATGACTCAAGGTACGCGGGTTCAAACCCGGCGGAGGTCGTGGAATTTTTAAGGGTGGAAAAATTCAGGGAACAAGTCCCCCGGGAGGGACTTTAAGCCCTGGATCCCGTGTCATAGCTTTACGGCATGTAAAAGAACCTCTTGTCTCAAAGAGACCTCTGAGCCAAATTTGTAAGGACATTTCCCGCCCAACAATAGTCTCTAACGCCTCTGGTAGATGGGGGAAGCATCTAGATACCGCTGAGCCAGTAGAGGCCGAACTCGCTGGCTGAGTCGGGACTGATGCCATGCACCAGTACCTGTAGGGTATAGAGACTGGTAGAATATCACAGGGGGACATACAATAGATCAAACTGGTCGCGGTGCATGGGGAAAACCCACCCCCTCCAATAATAATAATAATAATATTTGTTGCTTAATTTTCTTTCTGTTGCAAAATTAAATTCCACAAATTGCTAACACAGAATGCCATGTACTTTGTTTGAAGGGTACATAATTTTTCTGGTGTATGTCATTAGATATACAGAAGCATGTAACATGAAATAAACATTCTAGACCCAAATGACCTCTATATTTTCTTATGGCATGTGAAATTCAGCTTGAGCTTCAAATAAAGTTGGTGCTGTTTTTGACTAATTTGAATAACAGAAATTGGCTTGACAACTTTATTTTGAAGTCATCAGTGCCAAAGTTCTTTGAAAGCTGTTTAGTAATTTGGAAATAAAACATAAAACACGAATTCGTCATTATAGGTTTATTTTAAAACTCTTTGTGCATGGAAGTGGAAGTTGAGCCATCTGTATTCCCTGTCATTCCATGCTCTGGACGAAAATGATATGTTAATAATTTTCTCATCATACTTTATTCAAAGTGTGTGAAAGGAAAGGCCTTGTGTGTACAAAACCCAGTTTATGTTTTTATGACTCTAAATTGGTGCTAAGAGGATATTTAATAATCTGATATACAGCCTAGAAAGATATGTTTCAGGTTGTGCAGTTGCTTTGTGAAAACATTTTAAGCATAATTTGACGCCTGAATGTTTTTCTTCATGTGGCTGAAAAAGGGAATCATGAATGGTATGACAAACGATATTCTGTGAAGGGTGAAAACTATACTTGGTCGCCAACTTATGACCACAAAGAAATGAAAAATAAAAGATGATTAAGATATAAAAGTTTTTTTAAAATAAATTATAAAGATGATAAAAAGATTAGAAAGGTTAAAAAATACTGTTAATAAATATATGGCCAACATACGATCAGATCAACTTATGACCTGTCAGTCAGAACAGAAGTCAGTCATAAGTCGACTACCAAGTGTACCACTAATCCTGGGTCTGGTCAAGTGGGATTTGTGGTGGAGAAAGTGGCGCCAGGGCAGGTTTTCTCTGAGTACTTCGGTTTCCCATGCCAATCTTCATTCCACCAATTGCTCCACAATCACCCTCACCTATCATCTGGGGCTGGTACAATAGGCCAGAAGTGGCCGCAGCACAAGGGACTTAGTCCCACCCCACTAGCAATAAAAAAAAGTGTACCACTACAGAACCGAAGCGTACTTTTGTACTTCGGCACTTCTGGAGCTACAGGGGTAAAGTATGGGAATTTTTGACTAGAGAAGAAGGCCAACAAATACCATGCTGTCTTCTGAGCTTAGTAGTGCAACATGATTCTTGGTGATAATGCCATGCATACCAGATTATTGCATCATTTTTGGGGAGCAGGAATCAGGCCAGTTTTATATCCTGTATTGATATTTTGGCCATAGTATTCAAAGGTTCACTTATGGACTGTTAGGAGTGAAGTGCTTAAAAATAACCAGTCCATTTCTGGAAGTTTTTAGATATATTTTAAATATCTGATAGTGCTCAACTGTTATAACATTCATGTGTTAGTACATAATAGTGTAAAAAAAAGTAAAGGTATCCCTGTAACAGGCCGTGGAGGCCCATAGGGTTGTGAGATGTTGAGGTTCATACATTTTCTAGACAATCAGCTCACAGATGGCGGCAAGGTTGTCAGCCTTATGCGCTGGCTGCCCTTTGCCCCCAAGAACATTCCAAGAATATTCCTGGTTCTCATTTCTGTTAGAGGCTGTTGACCCCAGGGCCATAGTGCGGCTGGAAGGATTAGGTAAATTGAAAAAAAAAAAACCAATAACCTGAACATAATAGAGTACACAAACATTTTCATAGATATTGAATTAGTTTTAATGTATTTGCCAATTATGTCTACACGTTATTGTTGTTACAGCCTTTCAGATTTAACAGAGATCTGTGCATCTGGGTATGGTTTTTTAAGTCATGTTGCAATTGAATATTTGTGATATTGCTAAAATTTCCACGCCTTCATCCATAAAGAGAGAAGGTTACAGCAGTAGATTTTGATATCTTTCAGCTCCATTAAAATTAAAATTTGAATTGGCAGCAGTACTTTTGTCACAGACATGCTGAATTTCTTTTAGTATGCAGCAAAAGTTGACTGGTTTCAGAAGTCTGATAGTGAAAGACTTAAGAATTCCATTTATACACAGCTGAGCGACTTCAGCAGTGACTATAAGTCACATATTTCAGTAAAGTCCCTGTTATTCATCATGTATGGGTGTGTGCCAGTTATTTATATCGGCAGTAGAACATCATACTTTTATGAAACTCAATTTTCTTGTAATTGTAACAATTTTCCAGTATTTTTAATTTTTCCATTTTCTATTTCACAGTCAGAGCAACGCAGTTTCACTTTAGTTATTGCATGGTGTTTTCATAGGAGACATATTGGATTAATGGATGAACAATTTTGAATATATTGTGATGCGATCATGAAGTCATCTAATAATAGCTTGGAGAGCTACGATATTGTGGGTGACCATATGCATGTTATGACATTGTTTTTGAAGTAAGCTTAAAATGTTTTATATTTTCCTAAGAATTCTTGCCAGTTGAATTAGAAATCCAGATGCTTGAATACTGAAAACTGGGAGTGTACTGTGCTTTTAAGACTAGCCTCCTAAAGTAGGCTCATGTGATCTCCATCGTGTCTGTGTATCCCCCCCCCCCCATAACATTTGAATACCTCAACCAATCTTCATGAAACTTGGTATGTATATCGTGGCAACTTATCCCATCTTGGCAACATATTTCATAAATCCCTTGTATATCTGTATGTGTATCCGTCCTGTCATTGCAAGGCAATTGCTCAGTTAAGTGTGTCCCTCCGTTCTGCGCTAGGCAGTGGCTCGGTAAACATGTTCCTGTGGCAGTGAAAACACAACAGTATAATATATGGTATAGATGTAGTGTAGTTTTGACATTAATGGTTTAGCCGGTGCCTCACCTTATTTTGTCCGTTCTGTGGGGAGTTGCAATCTATATTCCCCACAGAACGGACAAAATACATCGTAATATGAGGCACTGGCTAAACGATTAATGTCAGAACTACACTACATCTATACCACGGGCCTCCAAGAAGTTTATTACATATATACAAGTCATTATGTCTGCAGGAATATAACAAATTGCAACAACTGACTTCATGGAGCCGAGGCGGTGGGAGTGGTGCTGCTAGAAACCAGTGTATCTGGGAGGTCTTGTGACCGTCCAATTCGATCAAGGTTTTCCGTGGTTTTCCTTGGTCCCAGAGCAAATGCTGAGTTGGTACCCAAATTCCACGTTGCACTGCATGCTTCACATGCAGCCCCCCCCAATAGTAACATCATGAAACTTATTATACTATAACTACACAAGAATGACATGTCTTATATCTGTATAATGATCCATGGACATGAAATAAATGAAATGAAATGAAATGAGATATGGAATATCAAATGAAGAGTTTTTAACCTTATTTTATGCCATAACTTTCGTTTTTATAATAAGTTTATAGTTCATTGTATTTTTTACCATGCATTTTATAATGTAATAATTATTGCATATCCAGCTTCATCATCGCAATTGCAGTTCAGTAGTGTGTGAATATTGGTAATCATGTGTTTGCCTGTTGATGGCTTTAATAGCCGAAACATGTAGCTAAGCTAATTTTAGTTTTGACCATTGTATTGTTGTGTTGTGACGGACTATAATCAAGAATTGTATATAATAACACAACAGGATGCACAAAATGAAAATCATCGGAACAATGACAACAAGAGGCACCAAATAATTAAAACATGAACATGAGGAATGATTATGTAGACAGGAAAACACCATTTTTGATACCTGTGACAGAGTAAATGCTCTTTTATAGGAGCTCTTAATGCATTCTACTAGCAGAGGAGTTGATTTAACTAGCTGTGATGCCTTTCCCATGTTTCTGGGATTCATGGAAGTATCTGTGTGAAATTAAGAAGTTCTTGCTGTCATTTTTTTGTCTCATTACTTGATATTGGAGCAAAGTGGGCGTAACCTTCACGTGGATATTTCTTTGGAGAAAATCTTGTGTTAGGAGAAACAGGAGTGTGGGCATTGATAGTCATGGCGTTGGTGATTGCTTGGCAATTGTTAGTTTATTACATTTTTATTGTTTGGCATGCAGTAAGTAAGTGGTAGTGGATCAGTAAATTGCTCTCACAGTGCTGAATGATTACAGAGTACATTGTAATACAGTTTTAGTAGTTTGAAAATGATTAGTCTGAAATGCAGTGCCATGTCAGCAGATAGAGCAATCCATTTATTGGTTAAAGTTTGCATTTGAATGATCAAACATTGTTCAGTTGGGAGGACATTAAGTAAATTGTTATGCAAATCACATGAACCCCACCTCCCCCTGCCTGTGAATCTCTGCTTCATATTCAGTAAATTATGAATTGCTGTAATGAATGCAAAAAGTATTACATTTTTGACATAAAGATGATCTTACTAATGGATTTGCTATGAATAGATGGAATTAATTCAATATTCCACAGTGGGTTTCTTGATCACTTTAATGTGAATTCATTTTTTTAGAGGGTGGTAACAAACAGTATTGGAACAAATTAATTATTGTAGTGGAAATGTTTGTCTGCAGGATTTTCAATTTAATGATTACTGTTGCCCTGCAATTTCCATTGAGCTCATTCGGGGAATCTGGTAGGATATTTGCTAATTAATACTGACAGATTTCAGTCATTCAATTATACTTTATGGAAGAAGCATCAAATATTGTTTGGTTTGTAGTTGGCTAAGCAGCCAAATTGTACAGCAGATTCAAAAGGGGAAAGGAGATCTAGATACTAAAACAAGAAAGATTTTTACGTGTATGTTTACAGAATTTAGGAATTTTTCCAAAGGCTGTGGTGAGCATTGTTTGGAATGCAACTTCATGTATTTTGAATTTGAAATGCTCTTACTCTGTATAAATTGTTTGGTTTTGATGAGCATCAAGAGATAATTGATTTTAATCAGCAGACTTCCATATACTAATAAGCAGAATAACCAACACTTCAAAGAAGGAACGGAACTCAATTAAGAAGTATAGGAGTATAAGGCACTCATGTAGATTTAAAAAAGAAAAGAGAGAGACTGATAATGATTGCAGTGGTGTGCAAAACTGTACCTTATCCATCATCCTGGTTTTTAAGATTAGTTATCTTAAAAACCAGGACGATGTTTTGGAAACCGGATCTGTTTCCATCCTCAGGTGAGGGAAAACACCTATTCTGTTGGGGTCCCTTAGAAAGAGCTACCCTCAATCACTGGATGAAACGTCGTGTTTTTCTTAGTTATCTTAAAAACCAGGAGGATGGATGAAGTCCGAAAACCCAATATCTGTGTGTGTTATACACCATCGTCAGAATCCTATAGTAAAAACTGTACCTTAGTACTTGTATATTGTTTAATGGTTGTGTCTGCTGTGCATGTTGGCAGGTGTGCAGAGTAAATTTCATAAACTTGAATGCTCTTTACTGGGTCCATGGTAGTAAGTATGAAACAGAAGAAACAGGATTTCTTTTAATGCTAGTGGGGTGGGACTAAGTCCCTTGTACTGCGGCCACTTCTGGCCTATTGTACCAGCCTCAGATGATAGGTGTGGGTGATTGTGGAGCAATTGGTGGAATGAAGATTGGCAGGGGAAACTGAAGTACTCGGAAAGAAACAGGAAAGTTACATTTAGAGATAAAATGTTATAAAGTTGTGCTCTGTGGTCTAGTGGTCAGCGTTTCCTGCTACAGATCCAGAGGCCCAGGTTCGATTTCCGGCGCTACCAGATTTTTTCTGAGAAGTAGTGGGTCTGGAATGGGGTCCACTCAGCCTCGTGATGATAATTGAGGAGCTATTTCAAGGAAATAGTGGCTCTGGTCTAGAAAACCGAAATTAACGGCTGTGGGGGTTCGTTGCGCTGACCATGTGACACTCTCTGTCTGCAAAAGTTGGCACTAAACTTCGCCGACAAGTGACAGTATGTATGTCATGTCTATATGTCTGTGAACTTGTATTAGTGTTTAAACTATTGGAAGCACTTTCATTCATATAATTTTATATGGAAAATTCACTAAAAGGTGCTAGGCAGTTCTGATTTACAGCCATATTCATCCATAGTAAAGCCACAAATGGATTTTTCCATGAACTTCATAAACAGTTTCACAGATACAGTTGAAATTCAACTTGGGAGACTCAACAAAAGTTGTCAGGTAGTTCAAATTTTCAGCCATATTGATCCAAAATGAAGGCTAGCTTATTGCAATGCCATAAATAGACCTTTATATACAATTTTGTTTAAATTTTATAAGAGGGAGTTTCACCAGAAGTCAGATAATTCTGAAATTTAGAAAAATTACTCCATAATAAGGCCTAATTTCCATAAGACCATAAATGGAATTTTCCATACATTCCTTAAACTAGCATTTCTCGAGTGTAATACTGGTACCTTCAAAAGGTACCAAAGCACCTTGCCAGGGATACTATAAGCCTTTATTTGTATTTTCAGGTGTTTGCACAGAGAAGAAATTTTGTCTGTGGGTGTTATTTTCAGTTTGAACTGTTTGTGAATATGCTTGTAGATATGACAGATAAAGGGGATAATTGGTCATACATACTACTCTATGAGATCATTGAAATACTAAATTGTGCATTTTCCAAATTTGTTTTGTGGGTATAATCATTTGCTGAATTGTGCTAGAGTGTATGGAGCACAAAAACAGACTTTAATTGATTTACATTTCATTCCCAATGTAAGCAAACCCAATAAACTTCAGGAGAAAACCAGTGGTTATTTTGTGTACTACATTGTGGTGTACACTATTTTAACCATTACATGTATATTAGATTACTGTTTACTAAAATCATATTTTGAAACACAGATCAGGGATTATTCTTTTAAGCTAAAAGGAGCAATTGATAGATTACTTGGTAGGTATAATCAGGTTTTTGAATCCCACTTTGAAGTTATAGTGTGGATGTTTCTGAATAGGATCTGGATTCTGGATGTTAGAACATAACAGTTCGGCTCAGGCGGTAAGCATTTCAGCACTTCTCAGGTTATTGCTGCGTCCCTGCATGTATTTACACAGCCCATGAAACTAAATGTTCAAGTGTAAATGAGTGAAAATTCTTGCCTTGATGTCTTCATATTTTAAATAATGGTTGGTGTACATGGCAGACAGTTGTAATGAATAAAATAATGACCGTTGGTAATGAAATAATTTACTGCTACTTAGTACTAGTGCTGCTGCTGCTGTTGCTACTACTACTACTTGATAATAATATTAATTACACTTATGGTGGTGGTGGTAGCTGCTGATGAGGATGAGAACAACAACACAGTAAATTGTATGTAATTGTGTGTGTGTGTGTGTTTGAGGCACTTGATACATTCTGTGCCTGTCGGTAATATCCATAAATAATGGCGAATTAATAATATTGTTGTTTAATTTTCATTTTCAGTGAGGGAAAAATAGAGAACAAGAAGAAGGAGCGCAGAAAAGAGGAGAAGAAGAAGAAAGAAGAAGTGGAGACAAGTGATGAAGAATGTGTTGACACACAAGGTAAGTGACCTTTTATAATTACTTATCCCCCCCCCCCCCCCCCCACCCACCCCCNGCGTACCTCCATGAACTCTGTTCACTTCGGTTTTTCTAGATCTTACACATACGGTAGGACTCCTTGGGCGAGTGATCAGCTCGTCGCAAGGCCTCTACCTGTACACAAACACAGAAAAACGCACACACACAAACATCCATGCCCTGAGTGGGATTCGAACCCACGATCCTGGCTTCCGAGCAAGTGAAGACAGTGCATGCCTTAGACCGCTCGGCTACCGTGACCGGCAATAATTACTTATAGAAGAAGTGAACCTGATATTGGCATGAAGCACTGTATTGTGTAACTTCTTCATCGGTATATTACGATGGAAACTATGTGTACATGAAGAAATTTGAAGTGTTTAGGGTTATGTTTAATAAACAGGGTTCACAGGCCATGGAAGTTTCCAGGCATTTAGATGGTGGTCTTCTGGGTTATGACACCCTGTAGTTTTATAGGTGATTACTGATGTAATTTTGGAGGAATTTGCTGCCTCCATCTTCAGAGTAGAAGTCTTCACAATGTGGTGTCATAACCCAGGAGATCATAATCTAAGTTTTCAATGCTGTGAATGTCTTAGATTTCTCAAAACATTTTGTCATCATTCTTGTTATGATTTTTGTGCTGTGGCAGAACATATCCACACATTTTTTTCACTTTTTTTTGTGATAATTTTGAATTTAAAATATTTAATTTGTTGCTGTTGTGGTATGAATGTACATGTAAGTAGTAGGAAACTAAGCCTAAGTATGTGTTGCTTAGAGATGTCTCAGTTCTTATTAGTGTATGGTGTTTGTTTTGGGCATGTTTTTAATTTCCTGTGCAAGTAGTATATTTGAGAAAGTATTGTAATGGTGGAAAATCCGTCTTTAGACTCTGACAGACTTACACATTTTGACACCCTCATCCAGAATAAGAAAAAGTTGTGTCTGGAATGTGCCCACTATGTATGTGTATGTGCAAGTGAGTGGCTGGATGGATGGATGTGTGTTTTTTTAGTGCCCAGTAACTTAAAAAATGATATTTGTATTTGGTATTTACGGAGTTTGTCATAGGTCAGTGTCTGTCAAATATGAACATTGTCATTTAAAAATGGAGTCTTTTCAGACGGGCACCAGAAATGAAGTGACGATTTTCTTGAAAGTGGCTCCAACAATTGTGATAAGATTTCAGTAATTTATGGAAATGGATTTCATAATAAAACAGGATAGGTTATATGTTAAGGAAAATAATGGTATGCAAAGTTGGGGCCCAGATGTGAAATGTTGATTTTATTGAATCTGATTTTATTTGTTGGAGATATTTCGTTCTTCTTTTGTATTCCATAACCAGCAATTAATTTAGTTTCCAGGGTAGCCTAGTCAAGGTCAGTCAGATTTCAGAAAATATGTGCAGTGTCTTTGCATGGATTTTTTTTTTTTACTTTTTCTGTTTCTTAGTGTTTTTAATGTTAAATTACGTTGGAATACAGTGAATATTATTGTGCTTCATATGTTAATGGTAATTATAGCAGCTGTGGTGGTGCTTGTTGTAACACTCATAATAACAGTAACAGCAATACAAATGTGAACAATTAATTAGGGGGTTGAGCTATTGAACTAGTAACTTTTTCCCCTGTGTCTGGTTGGCTTGCCATGAATGTTACCAGAGAAATTAAGTTTTCTGATGACTTTGTTGAATGTAGACATAGTACATTGATGTCCTAATTTGAGATGAACACAATATCTCATTTTATCACTTAAGAGCATTTTTTGGAATCGGTTTACAAAAACAGTTTTTAGTGTAGGTATAATGATATGAAAATTCATTTTTCAGATAAGAAAAGTTGACCCATCTTTTGGTGTAATTTTCCAAAACTTGGTTTTGAATGTTGTTATTTGAAGCAAGAATGGAAGACTCATGAAGGCAAGAGATCTAGCAATGGTAGTATCATTGAGGCAAACCCATAGAGTTATTGAACCATAAAGAATTTTGAATTTGTAGAACGTGCTTAACATAGACCAACTGGTGGGTGGTGTGGGGAGGGGGTTGGGGTTGGGAGGTTGGGGTGTATTTACTTGGAAGCAAGAGAATATATCCAGGCCTCTGGTAAATATAAAGATGAATGTGTTGTAATTTAAACAAATGAAAAGAACAAAATCGACGCTTTATAGATTACTCTTGTTTGACTAATTATTTTACAGTATCTGCCCCACAGTCTTATGTAAGCAGTGAATAATTGGAGGGTGGGAGGATATGGTCCCATCTTTTTCTTGATTATGACAGTGATTTTCTTTCCCACATCTGGTACATCATTCACCTTACTGTAATCATGTTAGTATTAATTTCACTTAATTCTGAATCCTCCAAAAACTTTGCATATCTCAGCTTTATTGCTTATTGTTGCTTGTTTCTCTCAGATAGCTATTGCATCAAGTTTTATTATTATTTATGGCTTACAGGCAGACATGTATGAAAATTATATGTAAAAATGGTAACTGTTCCAATATTGGTGCATGTGTCTTGAACTAACATTTACATGCGAGTACATACATGTTCCTGCGAATTGCTGGGCGTGAGTCAGAAAGGGGTTGTTGTGTGATCTAAGACATGGATGTTGTAGACACATTATTGTATAAGGTTTTCAGAATGTTTGCAGGGATGGAATAGTGTGCATTTGCCTAAATTTTGATAATTGGATGGATAATAGCTCGGAATGACATCTTTAGCCTACTTTCCTTATTTTGGGGGAAGAATATGTACACACACACACACACACACACACACATATATATAAATAAGAGCATGCTAATGAGATCATCTTGCAGTCTGTGTGTCTGTATGTGTATTCTACTCTGTTGTTGCTAGGCATTGGCTCACTACACATATTCCCACAACATTGATTGCACAAACAGTGGTAGAAGAATTGTTGGACATGTTTTCTGTGCAGTCCATGTCATATCAAAGGAGAGTAGGTGATTAGTTCTTCCCAGAACTTGTTTAGTGTTTTGTTGAAAGGATTGGAGGTTATCCTTTCCTGTGTTTAGAGAGGTATTTGAATGAAGGCATATAGGAGGAATTGAGGGAAGAGGATCTGTGCGTTTACAGTACGAGTGTGGTCTTGTCATCAGGTTATTTCAACCTGTTAGGATTGTGTCTCTGATTCTTAGTTTTGTAGTGATTCATTGATTGTTTGACTGAAGGTTTCTGTGTATGGTGATAAGGGAACATTTGAGTGCCAATTCCGACCATGTTCAGATGGTTACATAATCACAGTTCAGTGCTTGAGAAGCATGCTGAGTGAACTGAGATTTTTATACGGTAATAAGTAACTTTATATCACAAATTGATTGCGGGTTCGTTTTTATTGTTGAGCTAAAGGGATCATGTTGACCATATCAGCTTCACATATCACCAGTTTTACAAAGCATGGGCATGTAGTAATACATATACAGTACTCAAAACCAATATTGTTGAGCAAATAGAAATGAAAAATTTGTAATCATCACCATATTTAAGTTAATATTTTTGTCACTAATTCTGGTGAATAGTTGCAGTTGTGTCACTCGTAGCCTAGGTAATATTCTGTGTTTATGGTGAAAGTTTAATTAAAATTATTGACGGATAAGTTCTCTGTAGCACTTACATCACAGCAGTTTGCTGGAATGGGAATGTAGTTTGGAACAGCAGAATTAAGATGTTTTGGATGTTACAGTAGTTAATTTAGTCATTATCAGATTTCACACTGATGTCGCTGTCTGTGATTGTGAATGCGACTCCTCACTTCCTACAAGGGATTCAGTCTCTTCATTGGCATGACACATTTTTCGATGTTTATGAACAAAATAATAACTTGGGAATTTGGAGCCACAGGTTTTGCATGGGTAGTACTGTACATTCATATCAAGAAGACGCACTTCTCGACGTACACTGCCACTTCCATTCACTTTATCTTTTTCAGAGCCAAGAATTTTACACACAGCTACACTTTTATTACTCCCAAGTCTCTCAGCTAGTCTTGAAAGGTCAATTGTTACTGGATTGATGTGACGGCGAGCATGTTTCTGATAGCAGTAATGGCTTTTGAATGTATGGTTGCAGTAGAAGCAAGTGTACACAGTCTCTAGGCTGCCACTGATTTTCTCACTTGTTATGGAGGCCGAAGAAGAGGATGTATTTCCATCACTGAGGTTTGGTGCAGAACTGTCTTCTTTGTTGGAGTCACCTCTGTCAGTGGCTGGATGCTCAGATAAGTTACTTGTTTCTGCTTCCTGAGCACCGCTGCTTTCACAAATGTGACTCATTACTGGCTGTTTTGTCAATGTGTTTTGCTCTGTTCCACCTTTTATATGTTCATCATTGACTTCAGTTGCCATTGATTGTTGATTTGTGGGCTCATTTTCTGTGTCTTCATCTTTGACTTCTGGTTGTGAATATGAAAAATTGGAGCTTGAAGTTGCAGGTTTGTGAATGTGTGAAACACATGCCGCTTCCTGGTTATTTTGGAAAGGTGGTTCGTGTGTTGTATCATGCCTTGAGGCTTTCTCTTTGGCAGGACCATCAGCAAGGATATCATCAAGTGTAAGTCCGTAATTGTCATTGAGGACTCGATGAAAACGCACAGGACCATCACAGCATGCCACATCAATGATAACTTTACTGCTGCTGCTGTTGTTGCTGTTTGCAGTTCCATGGATGCTAGTGTCGCTGGTTTGTTGCTTCTTGCAGGATGATGCTTTAGAAGGTTGTTGATGTTTCTTGTGAGGTAGCTGTTGTTGATGTTGACTCAGTTGGTTTTTTGATTTATGTTTATCTCTGGGGGCGATGTCCACCACATTGTGATCCTCTGAAGAGAATGAAGTGCCAGAAAGACAAGGCGATACACTGGATGGTGTTGCTGGAGATGCCGCACGAAGAAATATATTTTTGTGACCAGTTGATGTTGATGGGATGGCAAGTGGTGATTTTGGGCGTCGTCTCGTGTTGTTTCCGGTTATCTGTGGTGTGTGGGGACGGGTAGGGATGTCAGGTGGTGGAGGTTGCAGTGACTTCAATGGTTCATGGTTCTGATGGCTACTTTCTATGTCTAGAGGAGCTGATGTTGGGAGAACATATCTGAAAGGTGAGTTGTCTGCTGATGGGAGCATTAGTTGAGGTGGTTGAGGCGTGGGCAGTGTATGATATGTTGGAGGTGGCCAGAAAGGGGCTGGTGGGGGTGGTGGTGGCTGTAAGCTTCCAAGACCTAACAGAACTGGTAACATTTTCCTACTAGGAATAGGTTTCACCAACGTCGGGAGGGCGGTGGGAGTTGGGAGGTGCCTGGAAAGCGAGGATTGGGTTTGTGGTTGTTGATTTTGAACAAGAAAGGTCCTGCAGAGATCCAAAGCTCTCGGCATGTGAAGTAAGTGTGTTGCTAAGAGAACACCATAGATATTCTCGTGCGTTATGTCTAGATATCCAGTGTACATGAAAGTGAGGAGCGGGGCGAAAGCTTCAGGGCTGACGTTAGGGACAGCAATTGTGACAGTGTTGGAGGTTCCAGAAGCTGCTGCAGTAAGTAGGGCCTTGAGGTAGCCGCTGTGAGACGCTAAGACGGCGCGATGTGCCGCGAACTGATGAGTAGAAGCAGGCCTCGGCGGTGACGTACCACTGTTACCGCCGACGTTGATGATGACATCAGGTGGCGAGGCTAGGGTAGCAGCGGCCACAGCATCTCTCATTAGCCAGGCGCGGTACAAGGAATACATTCTGGTCACATTTATCACCAAGAACACAGAAAGTATTCGGTAGAAATGGCACTCAAGAATTCACCTCATCACATAACTGATTTCCATTGTTGTGTTTGTGGTCACTGATCACTATGAACAGTATTTAAGACTTCTCAGTCCTATTGTTATGGAACTAGTTAATTGGGACACGGCCGGGTGTAGAGTCCATTGTCTGCGCAATTACGCTGTTCGCGTAAGTAAACGATTAAACACTAATATTAAATGAATGGAGTTACGTGAGGTTTGTACCTTTTTAACCCTGCGATGTGTTGTAACTAATGTATGAACCCATTGTGATTGCTGACGTTTCTGTCACCAAACTTCAAATTAACAATAATCCACGTAAGCTGCGCCATATCTGATAGCGTACGGAATCACAAGTGTTCGGATGTACTTTCACGTTGTACTGGGCAGTGCAACATATACATGACATTTGTTTCAGATGGTTGCGGAAGGGAAGTAAAGGGGAGGAAGAGAAATGAAGATATTTATGATGAACTCGTTAACCGCCGCCTGCCGCGCACCCACATTGGTTACTCACTTTATCACGTGTTTGAGAGGGATGATTTTGATTCGCGTTGGGAGGAGGAGCCCGATGCGCACCCAGTACAAACATTGGAATATCTCAACCAGTCATAACGATCTTTAGGTTTGACAAACAGCATTTCGTAGACAGGGATAAAAAATACAAAAAAAATTGGGGTTGTGAAATGTCAGTGGAGTCTCAGATGAAAAGGATGAGCATACGAAATAGTTTAAAAAAATTATCATTTCAAACAATAGTGTAGAATGTGTTTTCAGAGTGTTTGGATCCAGTTTCGGTTGTTCTGACATAGATTATTGCAGTATTATAATGCATTACAGCCGCTACCCCTTTCTTTGATCCAGCCCTGATATACTGCCCTTCTTCAGTGAATGCAGGAGAACGGAGTTTGTAAGAGACCTCGCTACAAACATAATTTGTTTCGTAGGAATTGAGGTTCTCAAAGCAGTGGTCACGAAGACTTATCATCTGGGATATAACACCGTGTAGCCCGTTGAAAGTCAACCGACGTTTCGGAGGAACATGTCGCCTCCATCTTCAGGGTCGAAGAATAAGCCAGGCAAGAAACCAGAGTTCTACTTGTTACCTGCTTCACGCTGGTTGTTTGGCTTATTTTTCGACGCTGAAGATTGAGGCTACATGTTCCTCCGAAACGTCTGTTAACTTTCAGCCGACTATATAGTGTTATGCCCCAGAGTTCTTCGTAGTTTGTTTTGTGCTGTTTTTTGATAAATTCTTCAGCAGTTGTCAACATCAGTTCTGATGGCACAAGTAGACCATCGCTTGCGTTTTCTTTTCTTTGAGATTTAAAACGTATCAATTATTTTACCGCCTTTATATTAAATCAGACCTAAAGTAGCTATATTTTGCGTCACAAACATCAGTAGATGATACATGAGCGTGAAGCTGTCTTTGGATCACCGTTTACGCGAGTCATATGGCAGGTGGTGGTTTAATATGACGCATCATTGGTGTTTATTTTGTAATCTGATTGCAGGACTGGAAGTGGGGGCACATTGTTTCCAGGCAGTTTTTGGAGTGGTGCTCAAATTTTCTGAACTATTTACCCTGTATACAAGGAGTCTGGATGACTGTGGCGATATAGCGACTGGGCTGTGGGCCGGACAGCCGAAGAATCTGGGGTTAGATTGCCAACAGAGACGAGAGTTTTTCTCTTCTCTACAGTGACCACACCGGCTCTGGGTTCCACGCACGTTCCTTTGAGAGGGTACTGGGGGCTCCATCCTCGGTGATAAAGCGGCTGGGGCGTGATGCTTCCCACACACCCCCATCTAGTGCCGCAATTAAGCACGTGTGGAGCCATATCTCCACTTCCCCTCACAGTTTCATAGCTAAGTGATTAAATATCGTAAACAGGGATAATATTGCCTTCATAGATGTATTTGTCGAATTTCTTACCTCGGATATAATGGAGAACAGATTTATGAAATTTACCACCTTCTCGTGCCGAGATATACATACGGTACCCACGGCAGTTAAGGCGATGTGCAAGCGTAGCCTAACAGTGTTCAGATATGATTCACGTCCTAATTTCCAATCCTTTTTAATTACGTAAGATTCTTCAATTTTAATGTCATTCTTTCTTCAGAGTTTTATTTGAAAGGCGCTATACTCGTATGTTGTCATTGCCGGTCACGGTAGTCGAGCGGTCTAAGGCGTGCACTGTTTTTGCTTGCTCGGAAGCCGGGATCGTGGGTTCGAATCCCACTCAGGGCATGGATGTTTGTGTGCGTTTTTCTGTGTTTGTGTACAGGTAGAGGCCTTGCGACGAGCTTATCACCCGCCCAAGGAGTCCTACCGTATGTCTAAGATCTAGAAAAACCGAAGTGAACGGAGAAGTTCATGGAAGTAGGCCTAGGCCCACTGGGGCTGTAGTGCCAAGGGGGGGGGGGAAATGTCGCTAGGAGCCGGGATAGTACTGTCGGCATAGCGACTGGCTACGGGCTGAGCGACCGAGGGGTCGGAGTTCTAGTACCGGTAGGGCAAAGAATTTTCTCCACTTCGTCCAGACCGGCTCTGGGACCCACTCAACCTCCTATCCAATTGGTACCGGGCGCTCTTTCCCCGGGGGTAAAGCGGCCGGTGCGTGAAGTTGACCACTCACCTCCAATTAGTGCCGAGGTCAAGAAAACGTGTATTTATACATCCTCTCCTGCATACGCCTTCATGGCATAGTGCTTGATTAGTTGAGCACGGGGACAGCTTTACATATGTTGTAACGAAAGTAACCATATCACGTGCGAGGAACGGGTGCTTCTGCTTGCGAACAATGAAGATTGACACGTGTTAGTTGTATACGCGGAGTACCAGAGATTTTAATCGGGGCAATATGTGCATTCTGTTTACGAGAAGTCCAGCAGCAATTCATAACGTGTAATAACCATAGACATGTATCAGTAGTATTCTTATTTCATCAGCATGATAGGCTACTGTAATCATCAGTTGAGCAGTGACCCAGAAAAGGTCTAATTGTGGGAATATAAAATGAGCAGGCGCTGTTATTTCCGCAAATGTATTGTATGCAGTGCTATGTGCAAGCTTTGATTTCGGATCTGAAAGTTTCGGCAGACGAACGAACGGGAACACGCATTTTGCAAGGTGTTTTGAATCAGCTACGCTATATACATTGTGTCACATATTCGTTTTGCAACTAAATTTGATGAATAGAAGTTTTATGTTCCAAGCATTTCACAGAAGTGAGCACTGACTTGGCTTAACCACCGCATTAAGTATGGACCAAGTGTGACGTTGTACCGTTTGGAGCTGGTGACCACATTTTGCGGACGGTAGAGAGTTTTATGATTTTCTTCAGCCATTACAGTCAGATGCTTAGGTACCTAGACTACGACCGTTTCCTTCCAAGTTCCTTCTTCACAGGCATCGTTCTCCCATTCGACGCCATATGAACTGTGCAGTTGAGAAAGTGCCGTTAAACTAAAGAAGCGTTTCGAATAAGTTTCCCGCTAATTGAGAAATATGCTGCCATCTGTGTTTGGAAGTACGTAATAACTTTTCGTAATCGAAAATTGCAGGATGTCATGAAAGGGACTAAACTGGCTTTAGAAAAGTACCCCATTTTTCCCTAATTGGTATCCGCAATTGGGCGCAGCCCGGCCATCAGATCATTTGGTTTAAGTGCTTCGAACCCACATAACGTAGAACGCAGTTCGCCTTGCGTATGCGGCAAATTGTCTGACTCTGTAGGCTAACGTGTTGCAGGAATGACGGGGGCCATAGTTTTCCGCGCCTGAACACACCTGGCAACATTCAAAATTTATCTCAGTGCTTAGCATCACATTGCAATGACATGCATTTAGACGAGTGGTTCCCAAATTTTTTCGGGCCACCACCCCCTTTGGTCCCATCACTGCCCCCTTACCTGCCTAACAAAAAAGCGTTGCTCAGAATAGCGTTTTGCACAACCCACTAAGGAATATAATAATAAAATAAGATACCTCACCCTTACTACATTTTAATGCGACGGATGGGCTAGATGAAATTACATCAGTTTCCCAGTGTCTTGTCTGAAGTAACTTCACTCGTAAATGAGCGAACAACGCACTCAGAGGGGCCCATCAAGAGTGCCCCCAGCTGCCCTTGGCCTTTTCGCTCCCCCTAGTGTCGGTACAGTCCACGTGGAAACAACTGATTTACACGATTGGCCATATAAAGAAGATCAGTGTCACACTACGGCAGTCTTGTCCCCGGTGAACGATCCCACGCTACTTTGGGTGGGATGCTGAGACGAACGGCATAAGTAATTGTCAGAGTGACCGAGTTTATCGTGAAGCTGAAATGAAACACGTTGCCGTACGGTTTTCGTCGTGACTAGATTTCTTCCGAAGATTAAACTTGATGTGGTTTTGTTAAAATCTGTTCAAATGTTACCGTATCCAGTCGAGTGCAACTGTTACCTCGCAATGTCATTTGTTTAGCCTTACAGCTTTATTGCGATTTGACCACTCATATATCCGAAGCCAGTCGTTTCTGTGGTCATAAAGGAGGCTGTAGACGTTGCATGATATGAACTCGGAGCAGGTTAGGGTCGCGGGTTTAACGCACATTTCAAATTCGTTTCTTCTGACTCCATAGAGTTGAGCTACCCAAAAATTTATTTACCCTTTATGGACCTCAGAGGTCCATTGTCGTGTTCACAGTAGCCACCGTCGAATCATAATCTCAGCCAAATGAATCCAAGCCACATTCTCACCATCCATCCATCAAATTGGCCTCCTCCCGTCGGGTCTTGCGTGCTACATGGTCGCCTAAGCCATCTTCGAGATTATCACCCAAATACTGTGTCTTCGTTTGTTTTAAGGAATTGATCACGCATGCCCACAGCCATATGAGTTCAGGCCACATCCTCACACTTTCTGTCCCATATCCACCCTCTTCGCTTCGGGTCTTAGCGCTTCATGACCGCCTTTGTCATTAACTTTGAGACGATCTTGTTTGAAACAAATGTAGTCACTTCACACGTGTCGTTGTTTCGTTCCGTCTAAAGTTAAAGGTTGATTTTGGCCTCTATTACAGAACATTCAAACTGTTGGTCTGTGAAATATGTTCTGTTTACGAATACAGGTATTTTGAACTCTTCGTTGGTGAGTTTTTGAAACAGTTTCCTTGCAGAACGGCAGTATCATCTCCCTTCCTTCCTCATCATTTTAGGCTCATTGATGATGCAAAAATGCGCCTCTTAGCGTCACCATCGGTCACCATAGCTATCCGTCCGCCATTTTGTCCAAATGTAACTGCTAGAACCACAGAACAGACTTTCGTGAAATCCGGTGCTGATATTTACAGAGATATGTCGACATATCCCACTTCTTTCGAATTCGAACAATAATAACCGACACTGTTCGCGGAGGTCTAAGTGCTGTTCCGCATGCGTCCCGCTTGTAAATTAATGTTTGGGGTCAAAATCGCCTTTATCAGGTTTTAGAGAAACACGAAACAGACGTCTGCAAGGTAATTACTGAAACAAAAGGGAACGAAGGGTCCAGAAATTGTTTCTGCGTGCATTTCGTATTATGTTTCTTGCCCATGAAGTTGAAATACCGACGCTTGAGGCGATTTTGAGCAGTTCGCATGACTAAAATCTCGAAATGATTTCATAATGACAGGTCAGTTTCTCTAGACTTAAATCAGGCGACCTTCACTGCTCAATTTACACTTCACGTTGAGCATTTCTGGTGAGTTTCTTGATGGCGTTTCAGTGCCGATCTTTTTGGACGTAAGCCCACAGTTTGCTTCTACCTCATAGCAGAGTAGTAGATGGGGTACGATGTCTCTCCTCGATTTTAGTTAAGTTCGTGAACGACCTTCTTCATTAGCTTGAATCGTGCTATATAATAAAGACTTATTAATACGGAAGCGATCCCCGAGGTAATAAGCATATCGTATCTTCTTTATTTTAAAAATGTGGAGTAAAGCAATCCATATTCGCGACACGCGTTAATTTCGTTTTGTAGGCGTACCGCGTTTAGTTGACACTTACCGCGAAGCCTGACACTTTTCGGGGCAGCTGCCTTCCTCTTTCTGACCTTTCAGCAGCAGCAGCAGCAGCAGCAGCAGCAGCAGCAGCAGCAGAAGTTTCGTATAGTCGCACGTGATGTTTATTTCGAGATGAAGCCTATCAGGAACTGTCCTTGGCCGCCGGATCTCCTTATAGCCCACACACTGAACAGAAGTCTGTTGCTAGCTAGATATTTGCGGAGGTAGGAGTGTGAATTTTGGGTTCGGTGTTTGCTATGCGTGACGTTTTCTTCTTTCCACAAATGTGTATAATGAACGTGTAACGTGGAAACCGAGTCTTTATTCCATCTGCCGCCTCTGGATCTACCCAGTGGATTTAGCAAATGTATTTATGGCACTATGTGCTGTGTTGTCTGCGTGGTGGTGAGCGCTGCAACAATACAGTTGTGCCCGTAGTATATACATATCACGGTCAGTACCTCTTCAGAGTTGCAAGGAGTCCCTTGAATTGCAACAGGCACTGCATTTTTCCTCTCGTTTTATCACACCAGATGTTTTCATTGAATTTTCATGTTTAGGGCTGTTTGGGTTTAATCTAAGCTTGTGCAAAAGGACTACTTTCCTTTCATTAGGAGAGAGAGTGGGCTTGATAAGCGGACTATTTTGTTTGTCTGTGCTCGCCATTTAACTTTTGAATTAATTGCGCCGATTTTTAGGAATTTGATAGAGTATTTACGTTATTCCATTGGAGTCTACCCTACCCATGTAATTACGTATTAATTTCCTACAATGAATAATAGCAAAATGACGAGCACGCGAACTTATGAAGGCGGAACCAAAGCGGTGTCACGCAATTTAGGACCATGAAACCGAATGATCTTCGAAAAGTGTTCACCGTTTGTCAGAATAATTTGTTTGTAGAATCTAAAGAATAAGTAAATATAAAAATGAAGGGGTTGCGTCACACAAATTTTTTATTTAACAACTCACAGCATGTTTCGGCTCGGGTGGGCCATCTTCAGGCGATTCTCGAGGAAATAGTCAAATGGCGACGTAATACACATTAATTGCAGTAAAAGTAAAGCTGTCCCTGTAACAGGCCGTGAAGGGCCCATAGGGTTGTGAGACGTATAAAGCCTTTTTTTAATGTAGTCCTTCTCCATTTGTGCATTTCCACCATAACCACCTTACGATAGCCATCCTGGGCCGAGACATGTTATGAGTCGGCAAATAAAAAGCATTTGTTTGTGTGACGGCAAGTGCAACCAGGATGCAGCGCTCCAAGAATGTAAAGAACAACCTGGCGGTCGTTGATGGCGATAACAAGTGAACACTAAGAGCTGTGCATGTGAAGTTTCTCATGGATGTAGTTCTAAAACGTACATACACATTGTAGGTTCATGTGACGCATTTTTATAGGTCACTGATCGGAAACATGGCGAGATTGCGAAACTTTGAGATTGTATCCGACAGGTCTATCGAAGAGTGTATTGTAGATTCTCACTACGAAGCACTTCACAGAAATAGTGCGACAGTAATAGTACCAACATCCATAGGGACAAGCCAGTGCAACAGGAAATTAGGAAAGAACTTGTTCCCGGAACTCGTCACCTTTGTTTACAGCGCACCAGGATGTAGTTCTTATTTGTTTCGTGGTTCTGTTCTCCATATCGTCCAGACCGGCTCTGGGGTCCACCCAACCTCCTATCCGATGGAAAATTGGGGGGGGGGGCTCTTTCCCAGGGGGTAAAGCGACCAGGACGTGATGCTGACCACTCACCAACTAGAGTCGAGTTCAAGTAAACCTGGGGCTATACATCCACTCCCCCATACGCCTTCATGGCGTAGTGCTTAATTACGCACAGGAACAACTTTACCTTCGAGGTTATGTGCTGTAGGCTGGTTGTGCTTGGGCATTTCGGATGTGGCCTTTTTGTGTGTTAGTACAAGAGATTAGAAGAAGCATAGGGTAGTTGGCCCTGGATTTTCAGAGCCCAACATACACGCGAAACGCTCAGCTTAGCTTTGCCCGTATGCAGAAAAATTATACAGTGTTACTTCTCAGAAAGGGCATAATTCACGTTAGAGACGAGTGTAGATGTTAAGACAACACCAGCTCTCTATTGCAAGACGCGGTGACGATAATGGATTAATGTATGGCCACGAATTACAGACTAATTGGCATGAAGGGGGGATCACAGTGGCCGACTTTAATGTATTTATAGAAGAAGCTCGCATGGAGGGAGTTATCGGAGCTGAAGCGGAAGAATCAGAGGCAGAGTTTTCTGTCTTCATACTTTTTATCATTTCTTAGTATGAACATAGACGGTGGGCGTCTCTGCGCAGACTGCGAGCGTCGTATTTGCGGAGGTGTCTTGGAAGCTTCTCTGTTCCTTATTAATTTGTTTCATCAAGGGTAAGCTATTTGCTGTATTAAAACCTCTATACCAGTGTATTTTACTTTAACTTTTAAAATTTAAAACATATGAAATATTAAATAAACATTAGCGGCAAACGGCGTTTCCTGTGTAGTAATGAAATTAAAATATGCTACGAGCGAACCCGTAGCGTACTTCAAGTTTTTGCCCTTTCGTTTTCTGTGAGGAAAAATAAGGAGAAAGACTCTGATTTAATTAAATGAACCGTAGAGCAAACGCAGTGCTTTGCTGCCAGTGTACATAGGCGGAACACTCCAGCTGGCATACATTTCCTCTGAATAATTGCTATGAGAAAAAATTACTCGGATCCTTGAAGGAAAGACAGCCGAAGTTTTCATTTTGCGGACGTTTCATAACAGATTTAAGCGGTGAAGTATGAGGAAAGTGTAGGTCATTATTAATGAAATTGAGCGAACAGACGAGTAATTTTATGTTTTCTTAACACAGTATCCGTTCAGAATGACGTAATCAGTTTGTTTCTTCAAACGGGGTCGACTCACTATGCCGGTTTTGCCACATCCCCTTTGGCTTTTTGTAATAGTTGTAAATGTAAAGCTATCCCTGTAACAGGCCATTGAGGCCCATAGGGTAGTGAGACGTCGAGGCTCCCACAGACAGTCGGCTCGCAGATGGCGGTGAGGTCAGCCTTATACACCTGTCGCACTTTACCCCAAGGAAGATTCTTGGTACCCATTTTTGTTAGAGGCTGAGTCCACTCCAGGGCCACAGTGCGGCTGGAAGGATTAGGTCAGTTGGAAATTTGACTGCTTCTGAAAGTAGGTCTTGCTTTTTCGGTCCCAGACTTGTTTTAAATTTAGAACCAGTAATACAACGAATGGTATTGTGTGATGATTATGAATACTGTATGCATTCTGCTTTATTACTGTGCTTAATAATTGTGGAACTGTGTGTACGGAACAAGGCATTGTGCATTCATGGTAGTGTTGGTGCTGAGAGAACGGAGCGGCGGGCGGGCGTGCGGGCGTCGAGTGGAATTGGCACAATCCACATGGGACCAAGGCTTGCAGAATGTCTGCAATGCCGCTTCTTCCTTTTCCTCGTGGTTACTTGCTGCTGAGCCATCACATATATAGGCAAGCTAGCGGGCGAACTGGCGAGATGAAAAGATTTGATGGAAGCGTTGTCCCACTGTACTAACTTGGTGTATATGTGTGTATGGTCCCTTATGATTTACTGAATAAAAGCACTTGAGTTTTTCTGCACTGCCTAAGCCCGGTCTTCCTCTGCATACAAGCCCAAAATGATGTAATTTTTTTCGTCTATTATAATACGGATTATCTCGTATGTGACAGTTCTGTTTTTTACATTTATTTTTAGTATTACTCATATTTGCAAGTTACATCATGGCCAGTTCTGAATGGGTCAGTTCTGCTTTTCCTTCTATCACGGTTTAGTGTTTGTGGCCTTTCTGAAACTGAATCTGTGGTTTTGTTAGGACCGTTTGGATGTGCCTGCCTCCAGGTCTCTTCATGAATAATGACATTCAACTTAGATTCAGCCATGCCTCGAACGGGATTCGAACGCACGATCCCAGCGTCCGAGCGAGCGAAGACATTTCATGTTCTAGACCGCGCGACCACTACGATCCGCTAATGGCGAATTACGACAAAGAAAATCGAAACATTGTTGGGTGATATATTTTTGAAATGAAGTTGTGAATTATGTAAATTATAGATGCATATAAGTACAGTAAAACTTGGTTATAGCAACATCGGTTTCTGCGACACCTTGTCTATTGCGTCAAATATTCAATGGTACGAACTAATTCCTCATAAAGCAACTGTT